>NC_048910.1:6249782-6345658 GCF_011077185.1 Oxyura jamaicensis | reverse complement strand
CCCCCCCCCCCCCAGCAATGCAGCTCCCTCTCTGGTACCCAAGGCCGCCGCTGCAATTTGAGTTCGTCAAAATTTTTGCCCGGATCTAAATTTGGAGCGGATTCTTCCCCTGCTCTGAAAAGCTCCCAGAGCCTGGCTCGGGGAGAGAGGCAGGCATCAGATGACATTACAAAATAAGTCATGTCTCTCGATTGCTTCAGTGCCACCCCCACTCTCCCGGCCTCTGCCTTCCATTTTAATCAGTGACAGGCCTTCAAGTATTATGGATATATTTAATCTTTTTTAATATCACTGGCATTTTCCATAATAGAAAGCATCTCCTGGGTGCTGAGGCATTGGGGAGGGGATCACACGTCCCTGCTGCTGCCACCATCGCAGAGCAGACCTATCTCGCCCCAGGCCCTGCCTGGGGTTGCAGGGAGAAGGCAGCAGCGAGGCCCCGAGCTTCCAGGGGCTTTGTGGAATCATCAGCCCGACTTCCCCGGCAGGCTCAGGCCAAGCAAGCTGAACACACATCCAGTCCCACTCCCGGCTGCGGCCTGTGGGAGCTGTGCAAACGGGGGGCTTTTTGGGTGGTCTACACCCTCGCTATAGGAAGTGGTGAACCAGCAAGGCTCTAAAGCTCATTTCCCTCAGCTGTGGTGCAAGCTGGTTGCTCACCCAGACCCATTCTACAACCGAGAACCTTCTAGAAACACGCTGTCACCTTCTGCTCACAGCCTTTTCCTGCAATCCCCCTTCTCAGCCTCCCTAACAGCGATGGTGTCTTCAGGCCCTGCGTCACGTGTTGGTTCTGGTATGCGGCTCGCAAGGCCAGGGAGGTCGCTCACCTCAGTTACGTAGCAAACAGCACGAATTATTAACGCTAATACAAATAATGCCCGCGTTTGGGGGAGGAGAAGGAACTCTCTCCTTGCTAGGACTGGCGCAATGGGGCCTGGAGCACCCCCGCGTCCTTCAGCGTGCAGGGCTGACCCCCCAGGTTCTGGGCTCCAAAGACACAACCCACACCTCAGCTCACAGCAGGCCCATAAATGAGCGGTACATCTTTCTAAGGGTGCGTTTGGGAAGCTGGTTCTAATTTCACCACATTTCCAGTCATGTCACTTGCACCAATCAATGTAAAAAATAACAACGGAGCTGGCTCAGAGTAAGACACAGCAGCCAGGGAGCAGAATATTGCACTTGTTGGCCCAGCCCAGCCCTTCCTGTGCTCTGTTTGGATATTGTCTCTGAGGAGGTTCTTGTCCAAGGCTGTAAGAGGCACCAGCAAGATTTATGACAAAAAAGTATAGACTATTCCCAGCATGCAGAAAGTCTTATGCCACCATCCCCATGCCACCAGGCTCCTCCCTTGGAACAGGAAGGAGAGAACAGAGTATGACATCCTTCCATCCCTTAGTATGTGACTAAAGGGAAATTTTCTTTTATCTGTTTTCTTACTAACAAGATTTTCTGGGAGCAGAGGTATATACGGGGCCTGGTTTCTATAGGCTGGACCAGATGCATGGGTCTTGCAACTAGGCTTTGCCATCTTTTAATGTGAGACTACCAAATAGAAGCATTCCTGTCTTTGAGACAATCACGTTGTCTCTGTTACGTGCAGACTCCCTCTTGTCTAGAAGACAGATGGCTTGAGCTGTTTGAGTTGGGCATATTCACAAGCTGATAATGATCTCCAGGGAGGCAGGAGCTATTGTCAGAGCCTGTGAGACACACCCCAACTTCAGGCCTTTTTCCTCTCTGATTCTCAAAATGTTGCTGAAATTCTCACTCCAGTAATGCTGAGCAGAGACATTCCCTTTATGATTCTGTGCCCGCTAAGCCAGAAGAGGCCCCATCCTTCCACAGAAGCCAAATGCTTCTTCTCAACCCAGTGAGAGCATCTCAGAACATGAAAGGTCTCACCTGGCCAGCAGAACAAAATAAGCTACAACTTGCCAGGAGCTGAGGGTAAGAGCAGACGCTTTCTCCAGAGATAGCAAATGAGTTAAAACAAGAAACAAAAAGAAAACAACTCTGCACAAGGAAGTTATTTAGTACTGCATGTGGCTCTGAGACGCGTGTCAGTGTGGTTTCCCATGTAAAAGAGCACGTGCCTGAGGCACACACGCCTGGTGTAACCGTGCAGCGACGTACAGAATTTGTAACAGTAATGCTTAGCATGGATATGAATCTGCTGTCTAAGAACCTCAAAGGTATCATGAACCTCAATTAATAATCTACATTGATGTCATTTATTTACAGGGCCAAGGCCTTTCTGGGGAATGCTGTCCAGCTACTTGAGCAGGAAGGCTGCACTTCACCCACGGATGGTGCCAGGTCAAGGGAGACCCTGCTTGCTCTGTCTTGGAAGTCTGCTTCGACCCAACCCCATCAGCAGAGCATCCAACATTAAGAACGGGTATGTTTCCACAAAAAAAAAAAGCTCCATTCCAGCTGTGAAGCGCAAGGAAACCCAGACAGAAAGAAGTGATAAGCAGAGATGCACACGCAGGCTGATGGAGACAGGAAGGGTGGCTCTAACACAAGGCCCAGCCCTGCTCTCCATATTTATGGCATGAATTTCACTCATTTTAATTCAAGAGTGATTAGTCTTGGAAGTAAGCAAGTAAGAGTTGACTCAGAATGGGGCATGGGTACATTAGGCTGCATAAAAAGAGACTGCATGATCAGCACATAAATAGGTATGTGTGTAAGAAAAGGCAAGGTGGCACATCCCTCAGAATACAGCATTTTCACTGAGATCCTGAATGCCCCAGAGAAGCCGCTGTCAAGAAGTCCTGAGAGGAGACTGGACAAGCAGTCAAGAATATGTTCAAAACCAAGATGGATTTTTCTAAGCTATTGTCCTAATCCTTGGGCTCATGAGTACAAGGAACACCCTACTCGCTTGCTAGCCAAGCAAGATTGAAAAACAAAGACTGACACCTCTCACCCTGACTGGCACTTTTGAGTTTTTCTTCGTTAGCAGAGATAACAGTGTTTTCTAGTCTTAATGGTTCTGGAGGCTGTGATATCTCTTGCCTTGTCTCTTATTGGCAAGTGACCACCTGCAGAAGTAACAGATGATCTCGCAACAGTCTTGCATCACAGCATGTCAGAAGAGAGGCACCCCACTATAATCCCTTCATTACTTCAGAAAGAAGAATCTCCACTTGATCTGTGTAAAAATGGTTATTTATTTAATTCTATGTCTAGTTACAAAGTGCTTCACTTTCCCACTTTAGAGCACCCTTTTTCTCTAGCTCTTCAAATAAAGAAAGCATTTTGCTCACCATTGAATCCAGCAGCTCATAGACCTGCAGCAGAAATTAACAGACGGTTGCAGTGAAAACACATGATGAAATCTTGATGACACGACTGACAAAACAGAGATAGTTTCTCATGCAGGAGCATATAAACGTACAGGCACGCACACAACCACATAAAAGTGGCTGCCTGCTAGCAGATCTTAGCTCTAGTAATAACTTTTCTGGCTATGAAGTGTGTTTAACATTATCCGAGATACAATTAATTCTGCTGATCCCTCAAGAGTCCGCAAGCATGCTAACGGCATCCCAGATAGAAATCCCGCATGTGGCTATGCAATGCCTGGATTTATGTTAACAGGCTCCAGGCTGCAATAAAGGACATCTTACCTTGTATTTCACACTTACCTTGCTACAGAATTATGGACATACGTTTGTCAGTTCTCTGAGTTTAACAAAATGCTTACTGCTCTACCTAAGCTTCAGCACAAGGTTACAAGCAAAGAACAAAAAACAAGAGAGCAAAGGTATAAGCTTTGGCCAGACTCACTTCAATATAAAGTTTTTCCTGGTACGTTCCAAACAAAATAGGGTCCACCTGCTGCTGAGGAGGTTCTGCGGGATCTGCAACTACAGCTTCTACAGCTTGTGCTACCTCTTTCACCTTCTGTGATGAAGTGGAAGATTTCAACTTTTTCTCATCTTTTACTTTTGTCTTTCTGCTGTTTGGGCGTTCCTATTCAGGGACGGAGGAGGAAAAACAAAGGTGACATAGATCAGAACACCTTTCAGATTGTAGCAAGATGCACCCAGCAATCAGCACCTCTTTTGGTGGATTGGAAATCAGCTCAAACTCAGGATACACAGCCTCAGAACACACCACACTGTCACCAGAACCCAGTGCTCAAGTTTTCAGCAGGCATCCCAACACTTACCTCCTTTTCTTTCCCTGCAGTCTTACTTGTTCTTTTTTTGTCTTCTTTATCTTTACCACCAACTGACCTTCTCTCTTCTTTTCTGCTGGTTATTTTGTCTTCTTTTCCTCCTTTTATAGGTTGTTTTACTTCCACTACAAAAGAAAGAATTCCAGTTAACCCAAAGAAACATTTTCACATCCAGACAGACAAGCCTGCTGCACCTACGCACTGTAAGCATATTATTTTTGCCACATATTTGGCTCTTTTTAATTAATCTGAGCTGTACTGCACTGAAAAACAATGACCTTGAAGAGTACTTTGTTTAAGTGAACAGGTCTCAAACATACATCAGAACAAGCTTATATAAGAGATAAAAACGTGATAGATTTTTTCAGTTAGTGTGAAAAGCAGGGCTAAAATCCAGCTAAATTAAAACGCTTATTCTTTTTTCTCCACGCATGTCCGTGTTTTTAATACCAAACCTCAGATCACAACCATTATCTCACAGACTGCTGTTTTTTCTGATGCATTTTCTTATAAAAGCTTTGAGGGGAAACAGCTGATGTTGCTGTTTCAGTTGCAACTCAGCAAGTTTCCTGGTTTGCCACCAGCCCATGGAATCTGCCTGCTGTGCTAAAAGCACCATTTACCTGTTTCCTCTGGAAGAACATCTACGCAGGTGTCCTTCTCAGGCAAGCCAAGCAGGGATCTCAGCTTCAGGGAGTGACACACCAGACCATCAATTGTTTCACGCCACAGCTGGAGACTGAGAAAAGTATCAGAAATGGAAGGGAGACAGCACAGCAATTGGGCATTTTGGGGTGGAAAGGTAGGGGCAAGGCCATCTTGTTTTACTCAAAGCCCAGGAGTGAAGGCACCTTACAGCTAAAAGCTGCTCTGTCCAACTAAACCAATACAATTGCACCTAACATCTAAAAATCTGGGCAGAGAGAGTGAAGCTACATTACTTTCCTTGGGTTTGCACGTCAGTGGGCTCACATGGACTCATAAATATTACTGGGTAACTAGGTCTCCCGCTCTTCAGCGTGACACACTGGTAAATCAGCATTGATCTGCTGCCTGTACCAAGAGGAACCCACATTCCTGTGATTTAGAAGCAGCTAGCAGCTGTTGATGTGTTTACAGTCTGAAAGCCTGAGCAAAGAAAAAAGAAACTGCATGAGGGAGGATACAGTTATCTGAGTAAAAGGGTACAGAAAATTACCCAAAGATTTCATAAACATATCCTAGAATAATCTTGCCAGAAATAACCTTGTGTACTCCCCAAAATTACATGAATATTCTAAACTTATCTCCAGAAAGAAATGGCATTTGGGTCCTAGACAGCTGCTACAATTACTCTATAAAAAAAGCGTAAAAAAAGACTTCTAGACCTCACATAATTACATGCACTTTGAATCACAACACTTGCAACTGAACTTGCTAAGGCTGTTGTTCATACAAGGCATTTACAAGCTTTATCTTGCAAAGGTAACGCACCAGGTTTGATACAAAAGGTCTGACTGGGTTGGCCTCTGTTCAACACACAGCTCCAGTGCTGCCTTATTGAGCTGGGTCAGTGCTTCTTCTCGCTGCTCCTCCTTCGGGATCAACTTTATAGCCTGATGTGAGGGGAAAAAAAAACACTTCTCAGTTCTCCTTCCTAATCGTCTGGTCCCTGAGCTTAATGGAACACGCCACGGATCTCTTCCTGGACACCAGTCTGAAACCAGGTTGCACTGGGCACTTGCACACCCAGACATGGCTGGAGATTTGGGCAAGGTGCATGGGTTACCCAAGATCTGAGAAGCAATCCCAGATCTCCCAGTTAGATTCACCCACTATAAGCCCCTCTGCAACTCTACAGGTAGAGCAAGTCTAGCACGTTAGAAGGCCTTCTAAGAGAGAACTCTTCTAACAGCAGAGAAGCAGCAGAGGTTTCCAAGAGAACACTACAGAAAAAACTGCTGACAGAATCCAAACCACTCTTGCTTTAATCTAGGGAGGTCTGCATTTTATCCACAGCCTGTCGTGAGTGCCCCCTTAGAGTTCTGATGAATAAGGAGGACTCTCCAAGGGGAAGAGCCCTTGGGGAAGCCACAGGAGGCTGTGGGATTAAGCCTGCCCCCCGTGTTCAGTTCTGGGATGACAGAAAGCTAATGGGGGAAGAGCTTAAAATATCTATTACATTGTCTGCATCTCTTTTCTTCGTCACACAACAGCCCTCAGAGTCTCTCTTGGGAATTTCTTTACAAGAGCACTGAGGGTGTGGTCAGCATAGCTGATGTGCTTTTCTGTAACACACATCATAAATCATCTCAAGCTCAGAGAACATTGGAAGCAGACCTTTGGGTGGGCTCATGCTGGGGTACGCCAGACTATTTGTAAGGAAAATGAAATGCCCATCGGTTTGTCATTGCGCCAGAGGGAACCAGGGTGACCACCTGCTTAAAGTCCTCGAAGGAAAAGTTCCATGCTGAGGGGCCTGGCTCTTCCTTTTCCACCTCCACTTGACTCAGAGTCACATCGAGTGTGCTCCTCCAGTCTGGGGTCTCTGTAGCACTCCCCTGAGTGGAGAGAGCCTCCGAGACACTCTCAAGGAGCTGCATGTCCTCCACGCTGCTCTTCAGGTCTGAGGGCACTTTCTCCTCAGAGGCTGGAGGGACGGTCACGTGCTGTCTCCACAGTTCCTGCAGCTGCTTAACCACTCGATGCTGATAATGCAACTTTGATAACAGGGGAAAGGTAAATAGCAAAATGAGTTATGCCTTTCCTCTACAACACTAATTGTTAAAGCCACTGTGGCAAGCTATGTCAGCCCCCAGAAAGGCACGGATGCACTAGCCCCGCAGGTTTTCTTACCCTGCTATTTCAGCTGTGTAGCCCATTAAACAACAAACTTTACCTTGGGATTCTTCCTGTGGAACAAGTCTTCCTCTGTGACATAGGCATCCACAGGAGATGGGGTGCGCTCTGGGGTCCGAATTCGGACAAGAAGTTCCTTCAGAGTCTCTTCTACTATAGCAGCACCCTCTTTAGCAGCCAGGTCAGACTGAGGCAGCACAACAAGCACAACGTGAGTCCGCGCTCCGTGTACAAGCACACAAGCAAATTCACACCCACACTAGTAACTACATGTATATGTTATACACTATTACAAGGAAAAGAATAACTGCAAACCCCACCACACCAAGCAATGCTTGCAGCAGCTTTTCAAATAAGCCCCAGAAAAAATCCCCCAACAAAATACACTTTTCTGTGCATAGTGTAATTTTAAATTTATACTTTACTTGATATCACACTGTATTATACACAGTCCTATCCCTGCTGATTGATGAAGCTCATTCCAAATAGAAAAATCTTTTTTAAAAGGACCGATGTGAACAGTCCAGGCGACATAATCACCTCTTATTAATAACATTACAATAGACTGCAGAGTTCTTCGATTTTATTTTGCAAACCTGCTTAAATACGTACAGACGTTCTGTAAATAAATAATCATCTCACTCTCAGCCTTAATTGCAGAGCAATGAAAATACCATGTCTTCACTCCCTCCCTTGTCCTCTATTTGCATATTAAGTTCAAAGCTCACATTTACACAGTTACATGCTTGGTTACCTCCAGTTTCTCTCTGAGGTCAGCCAATTTATCCTCATACACAGCAATTCCCCAAAGGGTCACCTGCAGCAGAGCTCCTCCTAATAACAGAGGATGTGTCCTAAATTCCCAGGACTCGCTGAAAATGCCAGCTCTCTCTGACTTGAAAAGAAAGACAAACTTTCTAGTTTCTCCAGGCAAAATTACACCTGAAATTAGAGAGAAAATGTGCTGGTCTGTAAGAATCCACCTGATTAACACGGCTCTTTTCCAATCCCCACTGAGTCTCCTCATCTCTTCATAAGACTCTTTCCCCACAGCTTAGCTGGCTATCACACCAACCTTTTTCCCTCTCCAGATTTACACCAGTTACCACGTTACCGAGCTGGTATTATTTCCATTGCATGCTCCTTTTACAGCACAGCTCAGTACTCTCTCTGGTAGATCATACCCAGTCTGCCATCAGAGAGTGATTCACTTCTCAGCTTTCCACCCATTTGCATTCAGAGCAGGAGCAACCTCCTTTCCTTCAAGTCCCATGAAAAGGATCTGCCTCACACACCTATTCTGGTGTGAGTCAGCTCTGACAGCCAGGGTGGCTTCCTAAGAAGATTCACCCAGGAGGCTTGCTCTGCCATTAGTCAGACTCAGCAGCTCAGATAACACCTGAACATCTACTCTCTGCTCGGTGCACAAAGGTCTCAGAGATCAGCAGTTCTCATACCTGGTCTGGCATCAAAGTAAAAACACTGCATCCTCTTGGTTTCTCTGGAGGGAATCTGCTGGAGAAGCCTCCTCCAGTTATACCAGACGGCAGCTGTGCCATCATTGCTCACTGTCAGGAAGCTTTCGGCTTTTTCTCCAGCCACAGTCTCAAAAGTGAGACGGGCAGCAATGCCAACTATATGCTGTAAGCAAAAGAGAAGGACAAAGATAACAATTTCTGCTCTGTCTTGCCTGAAGTCATACCACAAATAAGGGGTTGAACATCGGTCGGAGAACTTGTAAGGCAGGTCCAATGAAGTGGCCATTATACAGAGTGCACCTGGGAATCTGAGCGTCACGCCACAGACAGAGCAATCACTTCTGTTTCTAGACCTCTCTGGAGAAAACGCAGGGACACTCTATTATGCTCAGAATAAATCCCCCATTCTCCAGCCTGGGAGTGACACCCATTGTACAGCCCTGACTTGGGAACTCCAGCAAGCTTAGCTCAACGAAACAATAAAAAGTGCACAATTACCCTGCAAGAAGTGATGCAGTTGATCCAACGTGCAGGCTGGCCACAGAAGTCTAAAGATGGGCCCCATACTGCTTCTGGCACCAGATCATAATAATCCCCTAAGGAGTCACTGCTAAAGAAAACAACAACAAATGTTTCTGTGGAGTAAAATTCACTTTCAGAGGTGGGAGAACAAATGGTGGTTTACAAGACCCTGTAAGAAATAAACCCCTACCTAACGCTTTTCCACAGAGCTCTCTCTCTTTACAGAGCAAACAAACTCCAAGACTTGCCACCACCAAAGAGGACAGGACAGCCAGAACAATAAGGAGAAGAATGGTAACTGCTTAAGGAAGGCTGAGGGTACGACTGAATAAGGAGAAAAAGGGTCCTCTGTTACAGATGAAAAGGCAGGGGAAAAAGGTAAATTGATGATGGAAGCGGAAGGCTGCAAAGGGACAACCAAATGGAGATAATTTAGAGCACAGTCTCCACCCTGCCCAATGTAAGCTGAGGAGCCACACAGAGGGAAGACTGGAGGGAAGGCCTCAAAAACTTCTCTGATTCTTGCTGTTTAGTCATTAGGCCCCAAGGCACAAAGGAACTACTTGATTCCTAAATCCGGTGATTTTAATATTGGAACATGCCTCTCATTGTGCCCCTGTGCTCTGGATAAGAGCAGCTGCAGAGATCCCTACAGATGGTGCACACCCCAAATTCTTTATTACTGTCATGAAGTAAAACTTACAGGGTCTCAGGCTTTTCAGAACTGGTGGAACATGGAGGAGACTGCATTGAGACAGACGTGAAAGGCTGCCCTTTACCGATCACCTCCAGCCCGTCCAGATCCTGGACACACAGAGAAACGACCAACCCTCAGTTTCTCTTTTATATAGAAAGGTAAAATACTGAACAAATGTACCAACTGAATCAAGTAAAGTGAAGCTCCGATACCTCACTCTTAAACTTTATCCTAATGGTTTCTAGATGTATCCAACAAATGTGTAAGTTAGACAGGAGGTAACTGGTTCTGAGTCTCCTGAGAATCCTAGATGACTGCATTCCTCACCACAAATGCTTTGTGGATGGGAAAAGTCTCCTTCACACATCCTTCTCATCCCCAGAGCCATGTTTCGGGAAGAAAAAGGCGAGGTTTATTCAGTTTTTAAAAGGAGGGACTAACTGCCTTCAGATTTCGTATGCGACCACATGGGTAAAGGTGTCTTCCTTCTGCCCTAAGGCACAAAATCAAAGTCCTACACCAGTATTTGGGGTTTCTTTTTGTTGTCCAGGTCTTAGCAGCTGCATGCTGCTGGTTCAGGGTCCTATTCTGAAGCTCCCAGCCCAGCCCATGCATCACTTAGGCAGGCCAGACATCTTTCATGGCTATGGCCCTTTGGGAACATGGAAACTGCCAAGAACTGCAGGGCTAAGTTTTAGATTCCTAATGCTTTTTCAGATCCAGTCCCTGGCAATTTTATGTTCTTCTGCAGCATTTCATTAGAGATGAGAGACACACAGAATTTCCATGCTCCTCTAGTCTTACCGGCTTATAAAAGTCTAGCTCCTCTAGGACAGACTTTAGCTCTTGCCGTCGGCGTTTCAGGAAAAGACTCTTATCCCAGGTTAGACGGAAAGGGATCCTCTTCGGAGGTTTCAGACCTGTGGAAATACCCAAGAGCTCACGATCTACATACCTTTATACCTATTTATTTCACTCAGATCAAGTAGTGTGAGTTTCATTGCAGCAGCATCCTGGGTGCGTCACAGAAATTACAGCAACGCAGCCTCTCATGCAGCAAGCCTACCTCTGTGTTACTGGCGCCCTAACTGAAGGTGAATAGCAAGGAGCTTGTGCTACAGCTGCCAAAAGGGACGGCGATAATGTGAGCCTCTGCACTATGATTGCTACAGCCTCTCTTCAAGGCTCCCTTACCCGTTTCCATTCGCACAGTGTGGGGTTTCCCCACGTGAGTGACTGGCGCTGGGTAGCCCCGTTCCCTCTGAGTCAGGGTCAGCATCAGGCCAGTGAGTTCATCTCCGATGCGCTCGGGCTGGCTCCAGAACTCGCTTCCTGTTCGGTAGCCCTAGGGCAGAAAACAAGGCTCCCACCAATAATTTCAGAGATGCTGAGAAAATTGCTTCCTGCTATTTTCACAGGGACTCGAAGCTAAAAGGAAGGCGGTGCCCAACACTGCTTGTAAGGATATTTTAGAAGTCTATAAATTATTCCTTTCTGCAGGGTAAGCCAGAATTTTTATCAGGCTGCTGTCAAAGACAAAAGAAGACTTTCTTCTATCTAGTGCTACACACGGGTTGAATGATACTGAAATAATACAGCACATAAATGCACATCATTTGAAAGTGTTATAAATGTAAAAAAAGTTACCATAGGTTATTCCTATAATCCTCCTGACTTACCCAAACCCCTTTCTCCATGGAAATTCCTAAAACTCAAACCATCAGATCTTTCTGGCCCGGACACAACTGTGGCACATCCCCAGTACCGTGTCCAGGGCATGTCACTCCAGTAAGAATCACAAAAGGGCACTGCCCACGTACTGCAGCTTGTTAGCAAGGAGCCAAAGCACACCACCACTTCTGTCTGACTGGTACAGATGGCACAGTTCGTGTTTTCATTTTTAAAATCGCCAAAAGCTCTGCTTGCATACTAGGCTGAAGGACTCAGAGTGAATGACGTTGATAAGTGTCTAAAGACAGATCTGAACAGATGCTGTTCACAGCACCTGTGTCTGAGCTCTTTCACAAGAGCAGAGCCATCAGGATGCAGAACAAGCAGGGCTCTCACCTTTCCAGGAAACAGGGCAGGGAGACTCCGGTCAATGAGGTCCCGTTCTTCCTGGATTTGTCTGTAATCCTCTGAGATGCTCATCAACAACTCATTTTCTGGCTTCTGAAGAATTTCTGTAAAGAAGGAATATCAAATGTGCTGCACTTCTGAGCATACCCTTTGCTATTGTGTCTATGTCTAACCCCCTTATACTGTCCCCTGCCAAGTCCCCTGTCCTTCCCCCAGGCAGAACCAGCAGCTCACCTCCCCACAGCACCCAGGACTCTCTCCAGACACCAGCACTAGCACCGTGGGGAGCCTGGAGAACCTGGAGGCAGGCTGTAATGGCAGCAGGACCAGCCCCGGTTGGCTCTGCACACTGAAGTGTGTGGTGGTGCCATCCAACAGCCTCACATCAACACAGAATTTATAGAACAAGGCCTCAGCTCCTCTCACCTCCTAGGTACTTCTCCTGCTTTTTCCTGATGGCCATATTACGGTGCCAGTTCTGGAGAGCTCTGTGCTCTGATGGTGGGGTCTGACGGACCTTTTTCTTTGCCTCTCCTCCACGTTCTTCTTTTAAAACTGCTGCAGTAACATTTTTACGAGGAACTTCAATAAAATCTGCTATCTGAAGAGAAATGAAACATTAAATTGACTCTTAATGCACACAGTGCTACCACAACAAAAATGGGAGAGCAGAGGAGAAAAGAATTCTGCAGACTGGCAGCACCTTCACCTCATCACTCTCTGAGGAACTAAAATGTGGCATTAGGAACACACTCAGAAACAATGGAAGGATTTAGCTGAGTAACTGGACTCCAGCTCTGGCATTGCTGCATCACCAGCTGTTCCCATGTTCCCTGATGCCATCAGCAGGAGCAGAAATGGAAGAGGAAGCCTCTAATTCTTCCCTCCGTGACCTCCGCCTGCACGTATGACTTCAAAACCTGCTGGAGCAGTTTCTCCGAAGGCAAGCCCCACAGAGTAGGACAAGGCAGGGAAAACCACACCTCAAGCCTGACCTGTTCTTGATAGGTGCTGAAATAAATCAAAAAGTACTTTACACATCACATTCCACCTCTAGAAAAGTGCCACACAGCAACATTTTTGTAATTTTAAAAACCAACCTGAGTGTTTTCTCTGGCCAAGGCTTCCATCTTGAACTCCTGGAGACTTCCCAAAATGTGGTGAGGGAGAATCTCTTCACAGCCATCACCAAACTGTCCCGGTCCTACCATGAAAACAAACAAGCAAACAAATCAAAACCAGCCCCCGAGACAGGTGACTAAAGCTAGGCTTGACAAAACCAAAAATCAAAGGCAAGATGTGGAATTTAACCATACCAGAAAAACTCAGCTCTTCCTTGGGTGCCGTTGGGAAGACAGGATATGCTACCAGGAGATGGACCTTCTTTTTTGTCTCTTTGGGCCGATATTTTCGAATGAGGAATTTCCTCCTAACTGGAATTCTCCCATCATCATGGGGAAGGCGTGGAGCATGGAGCTTCAAAAATAAACATCATGATGCAATTAGCGATGTACTTACTCACCTTCATTCCTTCTGAGCCTTCCAGGATACACAGACAAGTCCTATCAGTGCACGCTGCTCCTCCTCAGAGAGGCATGTTACAGGACTGCGGAGATACCAGTTTAGTTACCACCTCACTCTTCTTGACTCTGCATTATAACTGGGACAGGGAAAAGAGTTTTAAATTGCTTTCCCGATAATTTTCTGCTGCGTCACTTGGTGTCAAATGCTTCCGCTCACACAGCTTGACCCGAGTTTTGGAAAGCAAGCGGTGGTAGTTATTAAACAAAATACTCCTCTCATTAGCTCAGGAAGTTGGAAATGTAGTTCCAAAAGGGTGCGTGAAAAGATCACGTCAGGATCAATAACCCTTTACTTTTAGGAACCGACAAGACACAAAAGGCAGGGCAGGCAAGAGGGAATGAGAACTGAACTCTAGCAGCAGATTTTTGTTTAACTGCATGTACAGGACCCTCTGTTAAACACAAAACCACCAAAATAAATAAATAAATAAAATTTCGGTGAAGTACTCATTTCTATGAGTAAAAATACATACTTTTTCCAGGTCCTCTAACTTAATTGCAAGTGCTTGGATGTCATCTCCTCGCAGAACGTATGGAACAGGCTCAGGCTCCTCTGGAATCGTCGAGAAGGATTGTTCACATGCCTTCTCCTTCTTGTCTGAAACACAGACGGGAAGACCTCCCCTTCAGTCTCCCAGGGAATCCATCCTCCTCTCTCAGCCTGGCTCAAACTGTTCTTCCAGCTGAACCGTTTTATTAAGGTTACGCGGGACAATTAAATTCAGCATCTCTCACGCTTGGAAGATCAAAGTTGAGGAAGCTACAAGGACCAAAGCGGGTCACTAGGATTCAGCTGGGTCGTGCACTTTGTTCTTGATTACAGCAAATTAATTAGATAAATACCGCGTGCTATCTGCACGTAGAAGAAATTCCAGGGCAGTTTCCTTCCCCAGTTCCTAGTACAAGCACCCAACCTCAAAGCATGACCGCGCTGCATCGTCACCAAGCAGAACGGCCACAGGAAGCCGCCACCCTTCCAAAACACCCCAAATGGCAAAAAAAAAACCCTTCAGCACCGTGCACACAGTGGTGCAGCATGGTTCAGAGCAACCCCCAGGCAGGAATCCGCTGGAGGCAATCTCGGATTGATTTTGTATCTCGTTTTATTCATGACCTACAAGTCCCCCCAGCTAGGAGCACCTCCTCACACAAGGACACGCACACGCAGCCTCTGGTTAAAAAGCGGAAGGGGCCGCGAAGGGGAAGGGGCCCCCTGAGGACTGCTTCCATCTGTCCGGAAGGGGGCAGGGGTCGCAGCACCCCCGCGCACGCCCAGCTCGCCCCGCAGCCCCCGGCCTCCAGCCCCCTGCGGCCCCCGGGGGCCGGGCCCGTACCCTGGGGGGTCCCGGAGCGCGGCTCCCCCCGGCCCTGCCCCGTCCCCGAGCTGCGCCTCCGCAGCCCGCGGCCCTGAGCCTGCATCCCGCGGGGCCGCGCCGCGTCGCCATGGCAACGCCGCCGCCGCACCACCGAGACGCGGGGACGGGGCCCAGAGGGGAGCGGAGCGCGTGCGCACAGCGGCACGGCCGGGGGGGGGGGGGGGGGGGATGGCGCCCCCTGGCGGGCACCGGGCTTTGGCCTCCGGGGGCCTCGGCCTGCGGGGGGCTGGGGCTTCGTCCGCTGGCAGCCTCTGGGCTTTGTCCCCCAGCCTCCGGGCCTTGTCCTCCATGAGCCTCCGGGTCTTGTTATTCCGCAGCCTCCAGGCTTTGTCCTCTGCCAGCCTCCAGGCCTCATCCTCCAGCAGCCTCTGGGTTCTGTCCTCCATGAGCCCAAGGGCCTTGTCCCCTGCCAGCCTCTGTGCCTTGTCCTCCCGCAGCCTCCTGCCCTTCTCCTCCAGCAGCCTCTGTGCCTTCTCCTCCATGAGCCTCCGTGCCTTGTCCTCCCGCAGCTTCTTGCCCTTGTCCTCCACGAGCCTCCTGCCCTTGTCCCCCCGCAGCTGCCGTGCCTCGTCCCCCGGTGCCGGCCGTGTGCGCCCAGCAGCGCTGCAGCTGGCAGAGCAGGCCGGGCAGCAGCGAGTCCAGCACCGCCAGGCCCTGGGACGTGCAGCGCAGGCCCCTGGGGGACAGCAGTGGCTGAGCCCCGGCCCCACGCCGGGACCCCCCTCCCCACAGCACCCACCCAGTGCTGGCCGTTGCTCACCCGCCGTCCAGGAGCAGCCAGCCCTGCTGCTGCAGCGCCATCGCCTCCCCCGGCACCCCGAACACGGCCCGCAGGGGCAGCTGAGGGGAGAAGCGTCCCCAGCGCTGCGGGGGGTTTGTTAGTGGCAGCTCATTAGCAGGGGTCCCCCCCGCTCTGGCGGTGCCTCACCTGCTGCGTGACGCCCTCGTCCGTGCGCAGCCCCAGGGCGAGCAGCTCCTCCAGCCTGCGGGCACAGGGGGTGTTGGGGCCGGTAGGGCCGGGGGGGGGGGGCACAGGGGACGCCCCATACTCACTGCTCCAAGGGGTTCAGCGCCGCCCGCCTGCGGGTGCCGTGCCCGCAGCTCTGCACCTCCCTCATCCAGGTGTCAGGATCCGGCGTCTGGACGCGGGCCTCCCGCTGGCAGCTGCCTTCACCCCACGGCACGAACCTCCCGTGCGCCCCTGCGATGACGGCACGTGGAGGAGAGGGGTGCAGGGGGCACGCACAGCCCTGCACCCCCCGCCCTGCTGCCACCCCCCGGGCTTACCCGGCCCCACGCCGATGTACTGCTCAGCCCGCCAGTAGGAGAGGTTGTGGGTGCTGAGGGCGCCCTGCGGGACAGCGGTGTGGTGGGTGAAGAGGGGCAGAGCCCACTATGGGGGCATGAAACGGGGCGGGGGGGGGGCCTCACCTTCCTTGCAAAATTGGAGACCTCGTACTGGCGGAAGCCAGCGGCTGCCAGGACGGCCCGGGCGGTGTGGTACATGTCGGCCAGGAGGTCCTGGGGGGGTGCGGGCAGGGCCCCCCGCCGGACCTGTGCCTCCAGCGCCGTGCCCCGCTCCAGCGTCAGCTGGTAGAGGGCCAGGTGGTCGTCGCACAGCCCCAGCGCCGCTTCCAAACACCGTGCCCAGGCCTCCCGGCTCTGCCCCGGCAGCCCGAAGAGGAGGTCGATGGAGGTGCGGCCAGGGAAGAGCCCCCGTGCCGCCTCCACCGCCGCCCGTGCCTCGTCCGCCGTGTGCTCCCGGCCCAGCAGCCGCAGCTCGGCGTCGTCCAGTGACTGCGGAAGGAGCACGATGGCAGCGGGGCTGCGGGGGGCCGCGGGGGGCCGGGGTGGGACAGGGCAGCCCCTCTCACCTGCACGCCGACCGAGAGGCGGTTGACGCCGGCCGCCCTGAAGCCGGCGAGGCGCGCGGGGCTGGCGGAGCTGGGGTTGGCCTCCAGCGTGACCTCGGCTCCCGCAGGGAGGTGGGCGGCCTCCACGGCAGCCTCCAGCACGGCGGCGATGGTTTGGGGGCTGGCCAAGCTGGGTGTGCCCCCGCCGAAGAAGACGGAGGTGACTCTGCGGGGACAGCAGGGAGGCTGCGGGCGGCCGTGGACGGGCCCCGCGCCCCCCCTGGGACCCTGACCCGGGCACCCACCTCTGCACCTGGCCGAGGCGGAGCAGGGTCCGGGCCTCGCGCACCAGGCAGGAGCGCACGGCCGCCTCGTCCACCGCCGGCACCACGTACTTGTTGAAGCTGCAGTAGGAGCAGTGCTTGCGGCAGTAGGGCCACTGCGGGCACAGGGCGAGTGTGGGGGGGCGGCCGGGACCCACCTGGGCGCCCCCCGCTGCCCCCCAGCTGCACACAGGCTCAAGGCGCGCACGCCGTGGGTGCCCCCGTTGGATGCATGGCGCAGAGACCCCCGCAGCACCCCCACGCGTGTGGCAGGGGGACCCCCGCGTGCAAGCCCACCAGGTCCCACCTGCAGTTCCCCCCCCCCGTGTGCACCCCCGAGGTCCCACGAGCAGCCCCCCATTAGGTGTGCAAGCCTCCAGGAGCCACGCCAAGTCCCCCTGGTGTGCCCCCCTGGTGTGCACCCCCCGGTTCCCACGTGCAAATCCCCCCCGCGTGCACCCCCAGGTGCTCCCCCCCCCGGTTCCCACGTGTCCCCCCCCGGTCTCTCACATGCACGTAGAGCGCGGCTGTAGCGGCCTCCCCCACAGCCCCCGGTTCCGGGCCCGGCCCCGCTCCGGGAGCCGAGGCCCCCCCGGGGCCGCTCCCCCGGGGCCGCCCCGCAGCAGCGAGCGCGGCCACGGCCGGGCGCCAGCCCCGCACCGCCATCGGGCAACGGCGGCGCCGCCGCTCCGGGCCCGCCCCCGGGCCCGCCCCGCACCGCGGGGGGGAGCCGAGGGGGGAGCCAGGAGGCAGCAGGGAGCCGTGTTTCACAGAATCACCTCAGAAGAGACCTCAACATCACTGAGTCCAACCTCTGACCTAACACTAACAGTCCTCCACTAAACCATATCCCTAAGCTCTACATCTAAACGTCTTTTAAAGACCTCCAGGGATGGTGACTCCACCACTTCCCTGGGCAGCCCGTTCCAGTGTCTAACAACCCTTTCAGTAAAGAAGCTCTTCCTAACATCCAACCTAAAACTCCCCTGGCGCAACTTAAGCCCATTCCCCCTCAACCTGTCCCCAGGCACGTGGGAGAACAGACCAACCCCCACCTCGCTACAGCCTCCCTTCAGGTACCTGTAGAGAGCGATAAGGTCACCCCTGAGCCTCCTCTTCTCCAGGCTGAACAGTCCCAGCTCCCTCAGCCGCTCCTCGTAAGCCTTGTTCTCCAGGCCCCTCACCAGCTTCGTAGCCCTTCTCTGGACTCGCTCGAGCACCTCCATGTCCTTCTTGTAGCGAGGGGCCCAAAACTGAACACAGTACTCGAGGTGCGGCCTCACCAGAGCCGAGTACAGGGGGACGATCACCTCCCTAGCCCTGCTGGCCACACTGTTTCTTATACAGGCCAGGATGCCGTTGGCCTTCTTGGCCACCTGAGCACACTGCTGGCTCATATTCAGCAGTTTCGCCCGGTGCTGGCGGGAGTTTGCTCAGGGGGCGTCTTCTCCCCGGCTCCGAGCCCAATTCGGAGTCGCTCCCCGGCTTTAGGCCGAATTCGGAGTGACTCCGGTGTGTCGCAGTGAGCAATTCGCAGTCTGCCCCGGGGCTCTGCTGGGTACCCGCAGCGTTTCATCCTTCCCCGGCTGCCCCGCAGCGGGAGGTGAAAGCCCCTGGGCAGGGTGCGGGGGGCAGCACCCCGAGGTGTGCCCACAGCAGGGTGCTGGGTGCCCCGGGATGGGGCGCGAGGATGTGGCTGCGCTGGGGGCCAGGGCGACAGGGAACGGGGAGAGAGGAGGACGGAGCCGGGTGCCTGCAGCGCCCGAACAGGGAGGTTTTGGGACGGGGCTGGCGTCTGCCCCATCTGGCCCCGCAATCCCACACCTGGCTGCTCCTCGCGGGCTGCCGGAGGAGGAAGAGGGTTTTCACCCTCCAGCCGGTGCCGTGTTCCCGAGAGCCTCCGCTCGGGGCCGCGCGAGGCCGGCGCTGACGGTGCGAGGCATTGCATTTTCCCCATTTTACTATTAATAGAGATGAAAAACGCCCGTGACAAAGGGAGTTTCGCAAAGGCCACCGCCACAGATTCCTGTTTCCAGGCCAGGAGCGGGTGTCTCAGAGGCACCGCTGACGCAACCCTCGCCATGCTGGGAAGAGTCCCCGCCGCTGGGAGTTTCCGAGCTTCCCGCGAGCGCTATAAGATGGGCACGGGCTGTGCAGAAGCTCAGGAGCTTGTGCATGAGCCCACGCGCTGAGGCTATGCAGCGAGCTGCGGCGTGCGGCCCTTTTCCTTCGGTGAGTATTCGCGGCGCGGGGCTGCAGGAGGCCGGAGAGCTGCGCTTGGGGAGCAGCTGCCTCAAAAGCCTCCGAGGTGGCTGCGAGACGGGAAACAGGGCAGGGACAGCGCCGGGCTTCGGGGCTTGTGCTCGTGGACGGTGCCGCTGCTGGGAGTGGGGATGGGGGCGCTGGGGGTCCGCACCCCCTGTGCTGGCTGTGACCGGCGCTCGGCGCATCTCTTTGCAGACCTTCTACCCACACAAGGCAGCGTTGATCCGTGCTTCAGTTCGTATCAGCAAAACCCAGAGATCCCAAACTCGTGTGAGTACACGGGGCACTCCTGGGGACCCCGGGCTGTGCGGAGGGTGAAGGTATCCAACAAGTGGAATGCCTCTCGTTGAGAGCCGGCCTGTCCTGCACCCGGGTTAACGCTGGGGGAAGCAGAGGAAGGGAAAAATCCTCCTCCGGGGGGCTTACAGTTCCTCCTCCAGGCAGGAGGGTCTGCAAGGATCCTAACACCTGAGTTTCGCTTGCTTAGCCCAGGGCGGGCAGAGGGGAAGTGGTGGAGCTCGCTGACACCAGCCCCCCTGGGGAGCACTATCTGAAATGCTGCGCTCTGGAAAGCCGTGACAGTAGCACAGGCCCAGCCCCCTGGGGCCTGGTGCTAACGTTCTCGCACTTTTCTTTCAGAAAGCAAGTGCGGACCAAGGTCTTTTTGTCCGATTGGTCTGCTTCCATGGGTAGAGCCCACAGCCCAGCTTGGAGAGCCACGACAGAGACCTTGCTGACACCGCATCTCTCTCCCTGCGCACCATTTCTCATCACCCACCAGAGAGAACACCAGCCTGGAAGTCGAGGCTCAGTCACTCGCCGTCTTTGGGAAGAAACGGGGGGAGACAGAAAAGGAGGCCGGTGAGAGTTGGCAGCAATGTTATCTGCGTCCCAGCTGGCGTGGGACACTTACGGCGGGAGGGAGAGGAGCCGCGCTCTTCCACGTCCCGCCTCAGTGTGTCATGGTTGGGAGGTACCAAATAACTCCCGTAAAAACGCTGTCCCGGGTATGCTCTGCTTTGCACTTCCTCTGGGACAGGAAGTTTGGTATTTCTGTAAAATGTTTTCTGTCTGTCTTGTCCAAAACAATAAAAACACGCAACACCAAATCTTTGTTGGAGAAGTTTATTTGTGGGTCACAAGGACGCCGCGAGGCCTGGGAACAGGGCTGGCTTTTCCAGCTGTAGGGAGCCGCTTCCTATGCAAAACCTCTCTCTCTGAAGCCCCTGCCCTTAATTTCAAGTTTATCAGGTGTGTCGTTTCACCAGGCAATGTTACATGGCGTATGAATCTCAACAGCACCCGAGCAGAGAAGGTACTCACTGTGTGAGGCTGTTGTGACTTAAAATATCGGTAAAAATATGTTACCAACATCTGTTCAGACCCACAAAGTCCTCTGAAATGGCTGTGGCCAAGCTGCTCGAAGAGACACAAGGTTTTAGAACCTTCATAAGGTCTTACAGTAACAGGACAGGATTCCAGAAATAAGCATCCCTTCCTCACACCGCAGTATTTCTTTTGGCAGAGAAACAAACCTAACTGGGAAAAAGAGGCTCTCTGTTTTATTAACGTAGAAGTGCCGTCAGGCTGATGGCAGGGAGAGAAGCCCTCCAGCGCTGGTCCTGAGGCACAGGTGAAAAGCAGACGTAAAGCTGGCTGAAGCGAGTCTGATTTATCCCTTTTTTTTTTTAAATTCTGCCCTCCTGAGCTCAGAGCTGAAGGTGCTTCTCCATCTGCTCTCTCAGCTTGTATTTCTGAACCTGGAATGAAGTGGAGGTGGAGAGGCTCAGACACACAGCACAGGAGGCCGTGGCTTCCTCCCCGCCGCAGCCCAGCTCTTACCTTGCCCGAGACGGTGAGCGGGTACTGACTGACAAACACGACGTACCGGGGGATCTTGAAATGGGAGATCTGGGAAGAGGAAGCCAACAGCTACACAAGCTGCCAGGAACAGCGCACCCGGCCCGCACGCTCTAACACCCGCTGTGCGGTGGCCAAGCTGGATCACCAGCTGCTCTAAAACACCGCAGATCGTTTGCAAAAACGTTTGCAAATCCCCAGCTGCTGCTGGGTGTGATGCTCTGGCAGGGAACGGAACAACAGGGCGCACAGGAGCGCAAGACCTACCTTCCCTTTGCAGAAAGCTTTAATGTCTTCCACGGTGCAGCTCTGCCCGGCTCGCACACGGATGCAGGCACAGACCTCTTCTCCCATCACCGAATCCTTCACGCCAACCACCTGGGTGGGACAGAAGGACGTGAGAGCCCTGGAGCCATCCCTGTCCTCCCACCTCCGCTGGGCAGGGTGCGTGTGCTGGCCCACGAACCCTCACCGCGCCGTGGGATGCCCGGGCAGGGGCTGGGTGGCTGTACAGCGGGCAGCTGGAGCTGCTGAACATCCCACCAGAGCTTTCTGCATGCCCTCAACGCCTCCCGGAAGGACTTCCTGGCCGTTTGTTGGAGGAAATGTGTCACAGCAGGCACCCAGACGCCAGCACCTTCCTTTGCTTTTGGGAATCAGGGCTGAGTCAGACCCGTAACAGGGGCCCGTCATCTGTCTTGGTGCCGCCGTTTCCCCAGATGTGAGTATGGGGCAACAGGTTTTGTGACCAACGAGGAGATCTGGGAGATTGCCTCAGCTGCCTGCCTTGGGATCTCCAGAAGAAATGGCAGGCGAGGGATGAAGTAGAATGAAGGGATTTTTTGGAACCCCCAGAACGGCAGCGTTCAGCCCACCAGTGCCTGTGACGCCGGCACATCACGTTGCTCCACGCAGGGGCTGGGCTTTCCAAGCTCGATCTCCAAAGTTTGCTCACGGTATTTCACCAGAGACCTACTGTCACCCCCTGCCTTGAACCAGTATCTCGAGATCCTAGAGACACGTCAATCCTTTTGAGTCCAGAGCAGTGACATCAGGCCCTAGAAACTACACAAACAGGGCTGGTTTGCAACCCATCTGCACGGGGACTGTTCCAAGGAGAGACGCGAGCCTGGCACAAGCGCAGCACTTACTAAATAACTGGTTTATTTATGGGGAAACTTGTCTGGCACAAAACCTGGAGGAAAACAATCCCAGCAGATTGGGAGCAGCTGCTCAACGTTGCAAATCATTTCTGTCTTGCGAACGGATAAAACTGAGTCTAACCCCTCATCTCCAGGGACTCGTTGGAGGAGTCTTTTTTTGATTTAGGAGCTTAGAGTAATTAATTATCAGTAAAAGCTGTCCTCTCAGGCTGCTTTCCGAGGAGGAATTTCAGAGAGCGTTATGGAAGTGGACAGGCAGTTTAAAAACTGGAGAATGGCAGCTGCTGCTCTGCAGATGTGAAGCTGTTGCACAAGGAGTTTGCCTGAACTCGTGCGCCCCATACCACGGAGAGGAAAGACCCAGAAGCTCTGCCTGCCCCTTCCTGTCTCTCCCAGCTGCCAGACAACATCACACTAAAGGAGAAGCCGCAAACAGAGGAAGCAGACTCAGGCACTTTGCATACAGATTTCCCACCACATAAACCGCTGCTGCTCCCCGACTCCCGCTCCCTCTCACTCACCTGCACCTCCTCAACCTTGGGATGGGTGTGGAGAAACTGCTCGAGTTCAGCTGGGTAGATGTTCTCTCCGCCCCGAATAATCATGTCCTTGCAGCGGCCAATAATTCTGCAGTAGCCGTGCTCATCCAGGCTTGCGATGTCCCTGCAACGACACCACAGTCCTCACCCGACCCCAGGGAGGTGGAACAATGACTGGCACGCCCAGGCAGCCTGCTCTGGAGGCCAGGTCCGACTATCTTGGAGGGTAACGGGTGAGCTGCCACCTGAACACATGGAATAAACTCCTGCAGAGCTCAGAGAGCTCCTGCTACGACCTCCAGTCATTGGCAGTGTCTCCACAAACACCAGGGCTCAGGGGGAGGATGTTCCCGCTGTTGCCATCCTCGTCTCTGCTGCGCAGACCCCAGTCCTTCACCTCTTGGAGGGAGCACAACCACACAGAGTGTGTCCCAGTCCCCAGGAGCAGTTCGCACCGAGGTGCTGGAAGCTCTTCTGAAGTTTCACGGAGAGGGAGCGACAGATCGAAGCGCTAAATCTGCTCAGTTTTCCCCACTTTGGAAGTCCCTGCCACATGGTTCGTGTGTGCCTAGATCCCCACCCCGCGCCACCTTGCAGGACAGGCTCGGAGGAGCAGGTTTGCTTCCGGACTCACCCGGTCTTGTACCACTTATCATCGGAGATCACTTCTCTTGTCCTGTCGGGGTCGTCCCAGTACCCCAGCATGACGCAGTAGCCGCGGACCTGAAGCTCCCCAGCAGTGTTCAGAGGCACAGGCTTCCCCGTTTCTGGATCTTCGATTTTTGCCTAGAAAGGAAGAGAAGCAGGGCCCTCGGGGTGCTGAGCCAAGCGTTACAGCATGCACCCCAACGCCAGCACGGGGTCTGCTGCAGACGGAGGACCTGGAGCAAGCGGGGAGGGTCCTGTTCACCTCCGTGTGGGGTAAGATGTATCCCACCGTCTTGGTTTTTCTGTCAATGCTGTCATCGGGGAATCCCATGAAGGTGACGGGACTGTTCTCCGTGGTCCCATAGGCAACCTGCAAAGACAACAAAAGAACCATGCCTCAGGGGGGAAGGGGGCAGCGCAGCTCCAGGCTTGGGAAAGACGAAGCTAGTGATGACCACAGAGGGGATGGGGGGTGGATGGGGAGAGGAGAGGACATTTTCATAAATCATCCAGGTCACCGTCAAGCACCTGCTCTCCTGGCTCGTCAGTCACTCCTGGCGGAAGGAGCGGACAGGAGGCTGCAGAGCACCGCACCTGCCTGCCACGGCGTTCTCCATCACTGCTCTCCAGATCCCCCACCCAAGACACCCGGGCTGTCATTTACTTTTGACAACCCAGTTCTTCGGAGGAAGGCCAAGGCTGCCCTCCTCTTTTTTAACCTCTGTATGTCTCCCCGAGCCCTGCCCTGTTCACCCCCTGCCAGATACTGAACTTGCCTTTGTGCCCTTGCAGCCACCTGCTGGAGGTGCTGAGCTCACCTTGCATCTTCTACAGCTCGGGGCACCTTGGACATCACCTCGATAAAAGCCTGGAGCCAGCAGCGGGTTCCTGTGGGAAACCACGTGCCCCACCGCACGGCTGTTTGCTCCAGATCCTTTTGTGCAGACATCAGCTCCTGTAACCCTCCTACAGGCATCACGAGGCTGCACGGCGCTCAGCGCAGCTGCATTTACAGATCGAAAGCCTCACAGCAGGACCAAAGCTGCTCGCTGCTAAACCTCCCTCACCGCTAATCCCAGCGGCAGGCACCGAGTCACCTCGGCTGAAGGTCACTTCTCGGAGGAGGAAAATTCCAGCTCTTTATGCCCAGCTCCGTGGCCCGTCGAGCTCAGCAGCTCAGAGACGGCAGGAGCCAGGAAAGAAGGGCTCTGGGCAGCTCCGAGCCGCGGCCGACAGCACCATGCTGGAACCACTGCTTCATCTCCAGCTTCTGGAAGCTGCGTGGCAGCAGTGGGACGTGCCGGAGCACTGTTCTGGTCTCTCCAACTCACTGAGTGTGTTGTGTGTTAGCACCAGCGGCTGCTTTGTTGGGAAAGCAGGGCTGGGAAAGGGCTGATGTAGGAGTGTTTGCTCCGTTCTCCTCCACGTCTTCAGACTGACACACAAGCAGCTCTGGTCCACTGAACTGCAGCAGGGCCCCTGCCTTTAGGGCGCAGGGCCTGAGGTCCACAGCTGCTGCAAGGGCGCATGGACACCATCGGGGCTCTGCGTGGTGCTCACCGAACTCCAGGCACCGTGCTCAGAACCAAGAGGGGACCTCACAAAAGGCCTGCGATGAGGCATCCCGAACAAGATACGCCTACATCCCCAACGGGCTCCGCATCACACCGGGGGGATCACTTGGCTCTTGCTGCTGCTCCAGGCTCACGCTGGGCACAGCCTGCCCTAACGTCTGATGCTCTTGTTTGACTACAGCGGGGTCAGCGTGAATCTGAGCTGGAGATTTGTGGGAGCCACTTCTTAGCCAGGAATCTGGAGGATTCAGGATGCTGCAGGGACCATCTGGTGCAAACTGCTCTGCTAGGAGCCTGGCAGCCCAAGGGGAGCGACTGTAAATAGGCTTCTACCAGACGTAATGATAGCTTAGCAGCCGGGGAGGAAACCTACAGTGTTTAATGCTCAGAAAGGGTTTTGCTTCCACCCACTAATATAAGTCCTGTGGCTGGATCAAGTGACTGACGAGACACAAATCCAAGATCTTAAACGCTTATTAAAAATCCCAATGCCTTTGTTTTTCTGCTTTACTCTGCTGGATGTATCAGGATAGCAGCCCCAGGATCCTGGCCAAACCCTGACTCAATCCCTTCTGCCTCCCCACATCGCTCCAGCACTGTCACGGGAGGCAGCAGCACGCAGATCCCTCGCAGGGCGCTGCTGCGGGTGCCGCGGCACTTCAGGCTCCGCCAGCTGCCTGGCGGCGTGCCGTGCACCACGGGCACAGCCACACAGCTGGGCGCTGGGGATCCGTGCCTTGCCCTGTGGTTTGTCCCCATAAACACTCTCGCGCCTTCGAGACTGGAGGTGGCACGGCTGGCGTCGCCAGAAGCCCCACTGCCGGAGGGACCCCAGGGAAACGGGCACCTCCCGACGCAGCCCGAGGAGCTGTGCGGGTCTAAACCTCTACCCCGAGCCCCCTGCTGGGGCTGCTGCTGCTGCTCCCTGCCTTCCCCGCCAGCAGCCAGCACTGCTCCGCAGCTGGGCACCGCGATGGTGCTCCCATGCTCCTGCATTTCTCCTCTCTTCTGACAGTATTTCTCTCCAGACAGCGCTTTCCTCAGCTGCGCGCCCTGGGTCCAGGCAGAGGCTGAAGCGAGCCCTCCCGGCGGCTCTGCTGTTCTTCCCTCCCCTCGTCGGACGCGTGCCGTTTGCTCCAAGGGCTCCTTCCAGCCCAGCCGCCGCTTGTGTCAGCGCGAGATGAAACCAGGCTTCCACAAAACCCCACGCACCAATTTAAGTTTGGAGATAGCCCCGAAGATTCAAGATTTCAAGACCCAAAGGGACACTTAATGCTCATCTAGCCTTGTCATCCCGTGTAATTCCGTCCAGAAAACCTCACCCAGTAATTTCTGCAACAGATCCATAATTTCCACTGGAGCTATATCTAGCGTCAAAGCAAAGCTTTTAGGTGGCAAAGAGCCCGGCTCGGACTCTTGGCTTTGAGAGGAGCTATGAGAGAACAGAATAGAATTGACTTTCAAGCTTCATTTTTTTACTGTTAGGGCTGCAAGTGACCTCCCAGCGCCCAGCGAGCTGCTCAGTCCTGCCTTCAGCAATGACGAGGACAGCTCCAGAACAAACTGCTGCCTAACTCGTTCCCCCTGACAAGAGATTCATTCTCCGTGAATCCGAAGGCTCTGTCTAAACTGGGAATAAAAAGAACGGCTTAAGAGAACGGTGTTTTTTTAAAGCACATTTCCAAAACATTTCCTGCTAGCACTGTTTAAACAGCGGCCACTGTGGAACAGGCAAAACAGCCCGAAGAAGGCAGCGTCTAAAAATTAAAACTAAAAACAGTCAGAGTCCAGTCTCCTCAGTAAACATGCGGACAGCAGGCTGCTCTGGTGGGTAGAGAGGGGACTCTGAAGACCCTGGGTTTTTCCCAGCCGCGCCGCGTATTTATTGCCTAACTTGGAACGAGTCTCACCAGCTCCGTGCTCATCGGTTTTCCCAAGCACTCGACGGCAATAAAAAACCAGCCACTTCCCCTGCGCTCGACGGCTGCAAGAAAAGGTCGGGTTCAGCTCTGCATCACCCCGGGGGGGGTTACGCCGGGTGGAACCGGAGTGGAAGGCCGGGTCTGCAGAATGGCGTGAGGTCCCTGCAGGGGAGCCCTCTGGACCCTCTGGTTGTGCCATCCCGGAGAACGGTTCCAGGACTCGAACCACCAAACTGGAACGCGCAGAAACCGAGCTTCACTGGAGACAATACTGGCCTCAGAAAAGAGAAGCAAATTGCCCATGAAATAATAGGGATTTTCAGACTTCAAAGAGGGCGTAACAAACATCGGAAAGCAGCCTGACAACCCGAGAGATGTGCTAAGGGACGTCTGACAAGCTCTTTGAACCCCGCTCAGCGTAACATTTCGGATGGATCTCATTATTCCTAATCCCATGCTGAGTGTTTTGTCTCAGAACTCCACCAAAGTTAACTGCAGCCCTTCCCTCGGCAGCCAGCTCCAAATCTGTTCTTAACCGAGCAGTGATCCTTCCCCATTCACTTGCCCTGAGTTTTGCCATCCCCTGGGGGCGTTTAGCTCATTGCTTTGGAGCTATCCCACCATCCCAAACTGTATCGGAATATTCCTGAACCTTCAGGTCAACTTTGCAAAAACAACTCCTGACCGTATCCAGCCCGTGTCACATCGAGCTTTCACGTCCTGCCACAGCCACAGTGCCACCTTTGTGTCAAAGCATCAGGACGCAAACAAGCCGGTCTTGTAGGACGAACCAAGGGTGGCCACCCCGCTGGCATTTCTCCCCACACCAAGAGACTGCCAAACAGTCCCAGTTTGGACGGGGCTTTGAAAGTTCCCAAAAATATCAGGTGCCCAAAGCGCTGGCTTTGTGTTGATGCACGCGATGGCTTTGCCTCGGGAGGAGCCCGCTGCAAAAACGGCAACCCAGCTGGCCTGGGCCAGCAGGCTGCCGCTGAAAACCGGCCTCCTGTGATTGTACGGTCACTCCTGTCCAAACTGCTCCCTGCGGCCTGCAGTTAAAGCTTCCTCTCTTCTGTCCAGGCTGATCAGAAGTCTCAAGGCTTGCAAGTATTTCCACAGCCCTGCCGGCACTGCAGAAACGCTGCCCCGAGGCAAGCAGCAAAGGCACGCGCAGGAACTCGGTGTTTTATCGGCAGCTCGAGGGAAGGTCTCTGCCGGGGGATGAGCTCCCCCCGGGGCTGGGGCGCCACTGTGGTTGGGGAAGTGGAGTAAAAGGAAAAAGAGAGAGGGAACTTGAGGGGACAATGCCTTGCAAAGGCAGAAAAGCACCGGTTTGGGGGGGTATCTGAATGCTCAGAGCTGCTGGAGGAGGAAGCTGGCCCAAAACCTTGGTGTGGGGGGAACACCCCACAGACAGGGAGAGCTCAGCCCCCGAAGACAGGGCTGGAAGCCCGGTGCCTTGTTTCCATGCCGTGTAAGAGGTTACCATTTAAAATGTTCTCCCAGCACGTTCCTACAGCCCGTGCAGCTACTGAAACCAGCGGCTTGTCAGGTCCCCAGCAGCAAGGTGGGGCGGGACGGGACAGCGAGGTCTCGCTTTGGCCTGGGCCAAGCAGGGACGCTGCCACCGAGCGGAGCTGAATTTCTGTCCTGGGAACGGCGTGGACTCACAGCTGGGGAGCATTTGGGAAAGCCTCAGGGGGGCTGATCGGTGGTGGTGTGCTGCTGGAGAGAGCTCCAGCGTCCTTCAGAGCGGGCAGAGAGCAGCGCCAGGCAGAGCAGCCATCTGGGGATGGCCGGGGCCCGGGGAGGGGCACACAGGCATGGCCGGGGGGGCAGCGAGGGCCGGGAGCTTCCCAGGGGAGGCTCAGGGCATCGTGCAGCAGTTGATCAGACGGCAGATCTCCTCCTGCCAAAAAAGAAAGCCTGGGCCCCGAGGCCTGATACACTGGTGCCACATCCAGAAGGTGATTGCTGCTGATAGGCACTGCCATGCACAACTAGATCCGGATCCCCTTACAAGCTGCAGGATCAGGCTTAAGCAAGCAGTGGAATATTTTAACACGGAGTAGTACATGTGCAGCTGTCTTTACATACCAGAATGGTTAACGCTAACAAAAATAAAGATTAAACATGGAAAAGACCATCTCCAATGTTGTATCAAAACAGCCCTGACCTGCAGCAGCAAAGCAACACCCCAAATCTATATTTATACTGCTTCAAAATCTGTATTTATTTGCTCAGCCCGCAACGCCTCCAAGAAGGAGAGGAGGGGAGGCCAACGTCTGCGAATGACTAGGCACTGCGAGTGTTTGCAGAACTGTTAATCAATTAAGAAAGAGAGGATGGCGGGATAATCCCGCCTCTTCTGCCATGGCCCAGCAGCACTGGTCCCAGGGGAGCTGCGAGGTACGGGGCTGGCCGGGACCCAGGTCCCTGCGGTATCCTGCCCCTGCAGAGGGAACGCTGACACTGCTGCCATTGTCACCAGCAGACTGCAAGCCACCCACGAGACACGAGCGGGGCCCAGGCAAGCTTTTGAGGATCACCGTATGTTTGCTGGCCGGCCTGACTCATCCCCCAGTCAACGGCTACGAAATCCAGCGGGGGAAGGCCAGGCCCTGCCAGCGAGCGGCTCAAAACACAACCAGCTGGGAGCCCAGGGGCCTCTCCCCGCAGCCAGGCGAGGTGCCAGTCGAGGCAGATGCCAACCAGCTCCCGCCACAGGAATGTGCTCACCGAGGCATGGAAATGAAAAACACGAGGGGAAAGAACTTCCTTTTATTCCACGTTTGTGCCCGGAGAAACGGAGCCGACAAGCAGACACCTTTCCCCCAGTAGCACTGCCCTGCTGCCACCCCGCAACAGGACCAGAAATAACACAGCATCCTCCTGCCTCTGCTGCGCTGGCGGGGCTGGCGGGGAGCTCTCCGGGGCAGGGACGTCTTCCCACCTTGCACGAGCACAGCATCAGGGCAACCACCTCACCACGAGGAAACGCAGCGCTTACCCGAGCCCAGAGCCTGACCTCTCCAGCCACAACACGCGTATCCATGCGGGGAGAGAGGCTCCCTGTCCCCCAGCGCCTGCAACCTCGACCCTCAAATAGATAAAGGGTGAAAGAAAGGGAAATTTATCCTCGGAGGAAGAAAGAATAGAGGGTGGTTTGAGGTCTCTATGGTTTGAACTCTGAAAGGGCTCTTGTTCCAGAAATACACATGGGTGGAATGCATTTATGGATGGAGTTTGCAAGGACCTCAGCTTTTTGCTCCAATCTGCCCCAGGCTAGCAGAAATCTCTGCAGAAATGGTTATCTGTCAGCCGGTAAATCTTCGCAAGGTGATAAGAAAACCAAGGATCAGACATCAGCTGCGCTCAGGGAGGAAGCACAGATGCACTGCCTAGCTTCAATGTCCAACAGAAACAGGCTGAAGTTTAAATCTCACCGATCAGCTGCTCTTGCACAGCAGAGCTGGGACACGGCTTTCAGGAATTGTTCAACAAATGGTTTCGAGTCCGACTAAGGCAGCTGGACCTGCTCAGAGAAAAACCAGTCGGTGGAAAGAGAATGTTTTCGAGGTGAATTGTTTTATTTTCCGCTCTTTCACCCAGCTCCCTTTACTAACGGCACACACTGGAGGGGCACTCTCAGTCCTGCTCAACCTGGAGCAAAGGAGGAAAATACGGAGGGGGCTGTGCACCCCTTCTTTCACTGCCTCAGGGGTCTGAAGACACTCAGAGAGAGATTCCAGTGCTCAAAGCACGCGCCCCACTCAGCAGCTACTGAATCGGGCATAAGCAAACATACTGCTCAGCATTATTTTGCTCCAAGGGTTTTGAATTCTGCGGTAACTCCAGCAGTCGGTGCTGAGGCAGGTCCCTCCGGCAGGAGCCCCGAGGTCCTGCAGTGACAGCACCTCTCGGGGGACGAGGCAGGGAGAATTACTTCGTGCTGAAGCGAGCGGCGAGGCCCCAGCTGCTCAGCAGCAGGGCGTCGCGCGTCAGGACCGACAAATATTGGAAGACTGACACGGCCTGGTGTGCACCGAGGTCCCCCGTTACATCATCGTCCAGCCAATGCCACGTGCCCCCCAGGCTCACCAGCACCTACATTCCCACCCCAGCAGCCCTCTCTCTCCCCCAAATTAGTCACGCAGCGAAAACGCCGCTTAAACGGGCAGCTGCTGCCGGAGCTGGGGCTGCCAGGCCCTTTGCATAACGCCGCCTGGAGCACGCTCGGTGGCGCTGGCTAATTCCTCGGTGCAACAATGGAAAAACCCAGAAATCTCTGTGAATAAGCCAGTCTGTGTCCTAAGGCAGCCCTTGGATTTCCTCCCTTTCTTGAGACTGTCTCGCCTCTGCAAAAGCTCCGCTGGGGCTCCGCAGCCAGGCCGAGCAGCAGCGAGCTCAACAAGCTCGCAGTTATGTGCTCGGCTCCCAGCTGTTTGCTCCAGCCAGGAACTGGCTGCAAATCAGTTCAAAATGTTCCACTTCCAAACCCCACCCCGCGACTCCTGGATCTCTCCCCTCTCACTCCCAGGAGCAGGCACTGGGGCTTTTAACTGCTTTGCTTTATCTGTCGGTGTCGGGAGAGCGGGGGAGATCCCGTGCATTAGCACACCTCTGCCTCACAACGCCTTGCAACGGCTGTTCCAAGACTGGCACCAACACGGCCCCAGCCCCTGCTTCTGCTGCAATTCCCTCGCTCTGCAGCTTCTCCATCCCTTTACCCACGCCTGTGTCTCTCCCTGCCCACAGCTTCTCCTTGAGAGCACTGCCCCGCACCTCACCAGAGTCGGGCCCACCGTCAGCACCACTGGCCGGCATTTCTTCCTTCAGTGTCACGTCCACCAGCCTGTGCCTCACCGCTTCCCTGCGGGCTCTGCCCCTGCTCCATCCCTGGCTGGGAGGCAATGAATGGCCACTGCTCCCCAGTCCCACGTGCTGAGAACCCCCCTCCAACGCCCCACCCCGGTCGTGTCACACTCCACGGGGGAGACACAGCAGCAATGAACAATAAGCGTGCTCCCTTTCTTGCCCAGCTCCTAGGGTCAGCCTGGATCTGAAGTTCTTCAGCCCAAATTTTGCATCACCAAAGCACCTCCAGTGCTGTTGACTGCGGCCGTGACACCGTACCTCTCCCATCTGCTCCAGTCCCTGCTCAGGCAAACTCCTTTGAAATCAGCAAGACAAAATCCTCTGTGCTAACAGCAAAAGGTGCTTCTCCCCCCAAAAAGTGCTTCTCCCTAAACTGACCTAGGCTAGAACACATCTGGAAGCCTGCTGAAGGCTTCAGCACAAGGACAACCACCTACGGCCAACACGGTGACTGCGAAGAGCAGCAGCGGTCCTCGCTGTGCGCCCTCAGGCTGCCTCTCAAGCGGAACAGGTCGCTTTTCCCCCGCTGACAGATCTGGGCCCCACTTGGCTCCGCAGGGATCGGAGAGGTTCCCCACAGAGCAGGTCTGCGTTTGTTCTTCCTGACCATTTGCCTCCCTGTTGCAAAAACCACCTCCGCACGGTTACTTCTGCAGCGGAGCCCGGCAGTGCCGAGGACATTCCTCCGCCTGGTGCCAAGGGGTTAAGCTCGCAGTGAGTTCCCAAAGCCACTTGCTTCCAACTGGCTGCTGCCTGCGGTTTGTGGGAAGGGATTTTGCTTTTTAATAACATTATAAATAGGGCTGTGTTCAGCATGCTGCAAACCCAGTTACTCTCTCTCTCCCACCCATCTCCCTCCTCCTCCTGCTGCTTCTCTTCCCGCCGCACCGATCCCAGATCTGACCATGAATCGGCCGCGCTTCTTCCTCGGTGTCCTCCTGGCGTGTCTCGCCTGCGTCGTGCAGGCATGTCCCCCGAGCTGCCACTGCCACGGCGGAGACCTGCAGCACGTCATCTGTGACAACGCTGGGTTGAAGAAGATCCCCAAGGTGCCCGAGCAAACCCGGCTGCTCAACCTGCAGAAGAATAATTTCCCCGTTCTGCCCACCAACGGTTTCCGGGACATGAAAAAGCTGGTGTCCCTTCACCTCCAGGGCTCGCGGATCAAGGAGATCTCGACGGGAGCCTTCAGGGGGCTCAAGAGCCTGGTCTACCTCTATCTCACCGACAACCAGATCAGTGTCATAAAGCCAGGAGCCTTTGATGACCTGTCTGAGCTCACCTACCTGTACCTGGACCAGAATAAGATCCCTGACTTATCCAAAGGGCTCCTCTCCCCTCTCGTCAACCTCTTTATCCTGCACCTAGGCAGCAATAAAATCCAGGAGCTGAAACCAGGGGTCTTCAGCGGTGCCAAAGACCTGCGCTGGCTCTTCCTCTCTGACAACTCCCTCACCAACCTCCTGCCTGGGGCCCTGGAGGACGTGGAAAACCTCGCTGTGCTCCACCTGGACAAGAACCAGCTGAGCAGCTATCCCGTGAATGCCATGAGTAAGCTCCGAGTGCTGGAGGAGCTGAAGCTTTCTCACAACCCCATCGAGGTCATTCCCGACAACGCCTTCCAGTCCTTTGGGCGGTACCTGCAGACTCTCAACCTGGACAACATGAAACTGAAAAAGGTGAGTCCTTTCTCTTTTCCTTTGCTGTGGATGGGAAACACAGGGCTCGATTCCCTTCTCCTTTCCGAAGCTCTCAGTTCCTTGTCCCTCCCCCAGTTTCCAGAGAGGGGGGATCCAGGCCTACAGACAGTGAGGCACAGCTGAAAAAAAAAACCCTTACCCAGCCCAAGCGAGGGATGAGAGATGTACTCCACCCTTTTGGTGGGTTGTTTTATGCAAATCCAAATTTTCTGGGGCTGATCACACTCCCTGGAAAGGCAACGCATTCCCTCCTGAGCTGGAGGTCACACCAGTCATTGGGAAAGTATTTGGGGTGCTCCAGGACAATCGGCAACCTTCAGCATCCCGGACTGGGGCATGGGATGAGAGCCAAGCATCTGCCTCGCACGCAAGGGCTGAAGGGCACTGCCACCTTGCAGAGCTGAGCCTCCTTCGTTCAGCGCGGTGCCCGCTGCTGGCTGCAAGGGGGAGATTCCTCAGGAGGGGCTATGAGCAGAAGCTTTTTCCTCCTGCCTTGCAGACAGGTAGACACGTGAACCTTCACCTCCCCCCCGCCTCCCAACCTTACACATTATAAAGAAAGGTTTGTTTATTGATGCTCTCTCAAAAGTAGTGCTCGCAGCACCTCACAAAGGGGCCCTGTTCCCACTAGGGAGGAGGAGGGACATTCAGGTATCCCAGCAAAACAACCCCCTTCTTTTTCCGTGAGGAAGCACGATCCATAGTCGGGAGCATCGCGCTCAGGGAACTGCTGGCGTTGGGACCTCTGAAATGCCAGGCAGATGTGCAAGACCGGAGGGGAGCACAGTGCAAGAAGGGCAGCACCCCATGGCAGTCCGATGGCCTAGGTGCACCCTGCGAGGCTGGAAAGGAAGGGGGCTTCAGCGGGCGAAGGAGGGCAGTTCTCCCTGGGGTGATGCTTTGCCAAGAAGCCCAAAGCCAAAGAGCAGCCAGGTAAGGCAGGACAGCACTTCACAGCACGGCAACACCCACTGCGTGAAGAGAGATGGGATGAAGTGGGGAATTTCTTGGCAACAAAGGGCAGCTCAAAGGGTCTCGGGGGGTGAGCAGATCACCTGCAAGTCAAAGAACAAGCTCACTGAAAGCTACCACACAGGGCATATACCACACAGGGCATACCAGAGCTTCACAGGGAACACAGAAAACTCAGGAAGTGGAGTTACAGCTTGCCCGGGTGGACAATGCCACTAAAACAGGTTGGTGCAACCCGTCAGTCCTTAAGCCCTCGCCCACTCTCAGCACTGACCTCTCCAGGAGGGGAGTAAGCAACCTCAACATCTAAACCCAACTGCTGACCTCCCTCGGGGGGCATTACACGTGCTGTCACGTCGCTTCTGTAGACTCGGTTTCCAGGCGGTCTCATCACGCACAAGTCAAAAGTCACAGCACAGATGCCCTACGAGCTGTAGGGGCACCAGGCTCCCGAGCTGTGTGGTGAAGAAATCTGAGTAGCTCACAGCACTGGGATGCTCCAGAGAATCAATCGCCTTCGATTCCATCAAAGAAGCAGCAGAAAAACTTGAAGTCTGTGAATCTAGTCTTGTGTAGCACCGGTCAATTAAGAGACCACCTATAATATTCATGTAAGATCACGGAACTGCATCGGTATCCATCAGCCCTTATTCAGTACGCCTTCAAGACTCCCAGCTAGACAAACATGATCTGCTCTTTGATGCTGTCTGCAGCTTCTGTTAAGTCAAGGCAAATACCTTTCTTTCTGAATCTTCTAACCCAAAGCACGATCCCAGATCATAACAGAGCTTGAGGGACTTAAGATACAATTATGCAGCAGCCAAAAAAGAGCTAGAAAAGATTCTGATACCCTAAATCGCAGAGGTTTGCACAGAAATTTATAAGGACTGGCCAGAAAGCAAGGTTTAACAATTCCAGCTAGCAAAAAAGACTTTTTTTTTTTCAGTGACCACCTGGGGACAGGGTTCTTTTGCAGCCAGGTGCCTCCTTTCCTCCCCAGTGACCTGCTAAGACACCAGTTTGGATCAGCACCAGGGATGGCCTCTGCAGCCATTTTTTTCCCTCCTTCAGGAAAACAAAGTTCCCGTGCCAGCTCTGAGCTTTCTCTCCAAAACTTCAGCAGACCTCATGTCCAAATGGCCCACGTGCAAACTTTGCAGTGCTAGCAGACGTCTAACCACAGGGGCCACAGGACCTAGGAAATCACTTTAAGTGCTGCTGACATCTGAACTGCAGCTCTTTTTCCTTCATAAAAATATCGTCCTTAGCTTTTCCTTGTATGGTTGCAAAGTTTTAGAGCTGATCAAGTGCAAAACTATTCCACGTGAAGCTGTCACAGCCTCCACGGCACTTGAGCAGAGCAGGGATAGCCCTCGGGCTGCTTTGCAGCTCTACAGCCACAGAATTCCCTGTCCCCAGTCACCCGGAGGCTGCATCGCATGGGCCAGGACCCACTGCCTAAACCAACAGGAACCAAGGTCACGCAGATCCCGCAGGCTTTACCCGCGCCCTCTCGTCATCGCAAGAGAAATCGGAGCAGTAATCCTCCACTTAGATAATGGGGAATTCACCAATTTCTTACAAACGCCCGCTCTGGCAGGAAGCACGGCAGCTGTTACCTGCAGATACTGCCTCTTCCCATGGGGCTGGGAAAGGAACGAGAGGCTGAGACGGTTCCCCACTGTCCAACCCCGAACACAGCTGGGCAGCCACACCCTGAGGGTCCCGTCTGAAGTGTGACTGAGAGTGCGAGCTAGCCAAATGGAAGCACAGGTCCTCGACTCCGAGGGTTTCTGGTAGACCTAGCGAACCTCCTCTCTACAGTTTTGAGAAAGCTTTTCCCTGTTTTGAGAAAGAGGGAGGAATGGTTCGTCGTGGCCAAGGTCGTGTGTCAACAACTCCATCTCTAATTCATCACCTACCAGAAAGTCTGTGCTGATGGGTTTGGTTTCACGGAGAAATTTTCCAACCTGAGTAACTATTGGCTGCGACAAAACAAAAACAGAAACAGAAATGAGGCCTGAAGGAAAAGAGGAGAGGGCTGCAAAATGGGGCCACAGCCACGCAAAGCTTCAGCAGGGGAAGCCCTCCCTTAAAGGCTACCCGTTAATCAAGAAAAGGCAGGTCTTGCAGCATCCCTTGCAAAAAAAAAAAAACTACTAGAAATGAGAAAAAAATGGAGGAGGTTGAGGTGCTGGAAACCTGCCTCTATTTCTGCACAGCTCTGATGCCAAGTGTAACTTTCCACTCGGAGCCCTTGGGCACTGCCAAAGTCTACAGGCCCCTCAGACGCCACAAACACTCCCTCCTTCAGCCGTTCCAGGACAGGGCAGGCACCAGGCACTGGGAGGGTTTCCAGCCTTGGAAAGGAATATACCCAGAAAATACCTTCTTTTAGAATGGAGAAGGATAGCTCAAAAATTAGAGAGGACCGGCAGACTCTGCTTTACTTAGGGGTGTAGCTGCAAAGACCATCCTGCATGGATTTGGGATGTAGCCCTCTTCAGGTAGGAGACTGTCCAGGAACCCCCCAGCACGACACCCCTCCTGTAGGTCTGTAGAGCTTCCAGCGAGCCAGGACTCTCCCCTCACCTCATACACTTACTCTCTCCACACTTATGCCACTGAAAATCTTGAATGGAAGCACTCGAGAACCTGGGAAAACATCTCCCCTCCCCTAACTCAGCACTGCTCAGCGTAAACCTGTGTTTAGTTTGCAGACAACGCGTTTGCTGGTGTGACCGTTCTGAAGACCGCTCACCTTGAGAACAACCGGCTCACCCAGCTGCCCCGCAACTTCCCCTTCGACAAGCTGGAGACCCTGACGCTCTCCAGGAACGCCTGGCACTGCACCTGCCAGCTGGCACATCTGCGCAAGTACGGCACTGCTCGCCTCCTCCCTCCCCTACCTCCCTGGGGTCTCCCCAGGGTCCCCCAGGCTGTGCCGGGCAGGAGGGGATTGCCGAAGGCTGCCGCCAGCCCAGCAGCTCTCCCCGGCCTGCCACGTGTGTGCGCGGTGTGAGCAGTGCCTTCGCTGTGCCGTGCCTCTTGTAAGCTCCTTGTGTTCTTCCTCCTCGTGTCCCAGGTGGCTGAAGGGCAACCGCACCCGCACGGAGGACACGTGCTCCACGCCCGCGCAGTACCGGGGGCAGTCCATCAGAGACACCCCTGCCCTGCGCGCCTGCAAGCTGCCCACCAAGAGGTCCAGGAAGGGAAGCCGCCATTAAGCACGTAAGAGGGCTCGCAGAACCCTTCCTATCCACAGGTTGTAGTCACGTCTCACACGGGCACACGGCTAACCCCAGTGCCACCTGGGCCATCTGGGACTTTGGCCTCAGAGGGCACTAACGCTCAGATTTGCCTCAAAACTCACCTGCTGACACTTCTCTCAGAGCTGCTCCATCTCCTGGGAGGTGCTGGACTCCACACGCTCCCAGAGCAGAGAACGTGCCTGGAGCAACAGGGAGGGAGTCAAGCCCAGAAAGCAAACACCGAGCTAAGGACAGGCCTGGGGCAGCAAGTGAGGGTGAAACATGTAATTAGGTGTCAAATGAAGGGTGGATTTAGCCCACTTCCAACCCTGAGACGGGATAATACACACTTTAGCTTCCTAACTGAGAGGAGATGCTCAGCCTTTTGCCCCAGTGAAGGTCCTCCCAGGTCTGGTTCAAAAGCCAGGGCAAGACAAGGCTGGGAAATCTGGCCCCAGGCTGCCCAGCCCACGTCTTCCATCCGAAAACAAATATCTTCCAGGAGGAGCAGCTCCCAGTCCAGCACCTGCCTTTTAACAACTACAGCTCCCGTCCAAGACGCTCAGGTATACATAAACAAAGGCTGGTGCCTTCAAATGAAGGTCCCAGAACAGGCAGGACCGAGACGGTAAATACCCGTTGAGTAAGGTGTTCTGGGCCAGAGGGTGATTCAGGAGACGGGGCTGACTTCCCTTTGAGCAGCGAGCTGCTGACATCTACCAATCCAAACACAAACTGTGAAAAGGTGTCACGCAAACACCTTTAACAACTGGAAACTGCTAAGCGTTCAGTTCAGAGCACAGAGCCGCAAGAAAGCCACAACTGTCATCGCTCCACCCCAAGCATTTTTCTTTTCCCCATCCCGGGACTCAATTTGGAGCTTGGATGGACTCCAAAGGACTTTGGATGAGCCTGCAAATGTGTAAGCTTTTGGGAAAGGAAGGGACCTTTGCTTATTTGTTACGTAAAGTACAGTGACCCTGCTCTGCACTGTAGGAACAAGAGCTGTCGCTGTGCCCTCTCATATAGGAAAGGACCAGACGGGAGCCCAAGGCCCAGGTATGGCCGCTTGGTCCCCAGGTCACCAGGGAGGTGCGTAACAGAATGGAGAAGGTAAATTTATGACCAAAATGTCGGGGATGGTGCCAGCGGCTCTGAGCCGTCCTGAAGTGATTATTTATCTTGTAGTGCCAGAGGCTTTATGGATTAGACATGGAAATACCAGACGTTCCATATAGGGCGGGTAAAGTTCCGCACTAAAGATGGAAAAACTTCAGTTTCCTAAACCACAACACTTAAATGTGTTTTATTCACAGACCTGGCCCTTCTTAACCTTCTCTGCCTGTCTGAACTCAATTTCAGTTCACTCCTCTATGAGGAGAGTAAGGAAACCATAACAATACTGGCTTTCCTACAGCACCTTTTACCCAACAAGTTCAGGACTACTAGTGAAATAAAAACCTACGTAGTGCACTCTTGCAGAAGACAAAGCTCGGTGCCCTCAGGTGTGAGCGCCAAAACGCGAGCACACAAACCCCGTTCAGTGCAGTGACACAATTCTCAGGAATATGAAGCAACTCTGACCTCGTTGCGCACCCCGAGAGCCAGGCAGCTTTCTCAGCTCTCAGGTGTGTTCTGCATACACAGGTACGCATTTTGGAGATGAACTTGGGTCGCTGCACAGGAACCACGTTTCAGATGGAAGGCTGTTTGGCAGTTTCTAAAACTCTGTCTGCTCTGGAGTTTCAGAACTGGGCCACCAAAACAATCCACTCCTCTTGAACTCCCTTATTAATCTTATTCACTGCTCTCAGGTTTCTTCCTTTACAAAGGAAGTGCTCACTGGCTATGAACACTTTGGGTCAGATACTCAAGAGCCAGAGAGCAAGTTGGCAGAAGAGGTCGGAGGCAGGACTAACACATCTCCTCTATGGCAGGAACTTGTTACGGCTTCTTGACTCTTCATTCTTCACTATCAGTTACGGGCTTTACTCACTCACTGAGCATAAAATACAAACAAAAGCTCTGAGTTTATTTATGTGCTTAGAAATGCCCTTAAACATGTGGACTTCTCCTTTTTTTTTCCCCTAGCAGGCCCTGGTATGGCCTGTCCTGGTGACCGGTCACTCCAACCATCAGAAAACTACTGACTTCCGAGTCCTTCCTTAAGCTTCTCCTACCTGTCAGGAAACATATCTGATATATCCCAACACCTCCAGCCTCCTCCGAATCCCCGCTTCTCTGCTGATCGCAGGATGGAATCCACCTTCTCAAGCTTTTCCGACATCTATGTATTTTAAAAGAGGCCTTTTTAAAACCTAAACTATGCATGAGCATACTAAGACAAGCTAAGCTAGATCCTGCCGGTAAAACACAGTCATCTTTCCCAGAGGCAAGGTAACCACACCCCTGATCAATCAGTTTGTTTTGATCGACCCTACAAGCAAGTAGGAAGGCAGAAGCATTCTCCCCCAGCTGCTTGATCAGGAAAATTGGTCTCAAGCCACGTGAAAAGACTCCTCTGCCTACCCCCGGAGGGGATCCCTGCAGGCCAGGGCTGAGGATGATAGGTGAAGCGATGCCCACCGCCCGGTGGCTCTAAGACAGAGCTGCCCTTTTGCTACAAAAGGCAGCGGTTTCCCTAAGTCAGCGAGGAATCTTGAAGTGAAGCAGTACTGGGAAAGCCTGAAACTGAAGCAAGCTGAGACTGGATTCCCTCCCACTCTGTGGGGTCTCCCAAGGTACACGCATGTCCAAGAGGAGAAGGTGTGCGCCGTGCTTCAGCACCCCTCCTCCTCTCTCTGCCCGTACTCCAGAGGATCTAGCAGGACACCAGGATGACTGTGGTTTATTGTCATGGCTATTACAATACCACAGTTGCAACTTAACTGTGTTTTTTAATCCTAAAGAGTTATATAAATATATGTATATTTATTCCTCTGTAACTGAGTGTAAATGACCTTTAAGAGGATGAAATCTCCTCCGTTTCCTACATAGAAATCAAATTGTATATTTTCTTATGTACATCTTCTGTATAAAGCTCTTGCTGCAAAGATGAATTCGACACGTCTCCCGGTGTCTGTCTGAGGGCTCAGAAGTAACACGAGACTGGCGGTACAAATATAGACTTAATCCTCTTTATCCTACGGGCACAGTGACTGTTTGGGAGAGGAAGGCTTTATTATTTTTCTTTCTACAAAGCAGGAACGTGTGACACCTAACAAGTCCTGGGCAGTTGTAGTAATGTCTGAAAATATTTTGGGAGGCTGAACTCTGGCCTACTATAAAAATAGGTGGCTGTCATCTGACAGAGTCCAGGGGATGGCACCAGCTGGTGTTTTCAGCTCAGCATTAAGGGTTTCACATCCAGGAAAAAACTCTGGCTGCCTCTGAGGCAGCTCCAGGACGGATGCCCTGGCCTCTCCCAGTCCACCCCAGCGCATACAGTCATGCCTACAAGGCTGCTGGTGCTGGCGAGGGCTGGGTTTGCCAACAATAACAGCCTAATCTGACTCCGAGCCCCACGTGTTCAGCCACCACAACAGAATCCTTCCTCAGCGTTTGCAAGTAGTGTGGCACTGAGACAGAATCTCTTCCCTTTAAAGTAAAACAGAAAAACCCTTTTTTGGCCCAGCCATTCGCTCCCAGGCTGCAGCATCACCCAGCACCTGAGAAACCTATCACGCCGAGTGCCAGCGCCCTTTTGCTGATGGCCGGTCCCCTCCCCGTGCAGGACATGCTGGTGCTTGTGTACAGGGCTGAGGACGCGCGGACATGCAGTGGCACAGCAGCACGTGATCCAACACGCGCTGCAGTTCTGGCAGCGCAATGCCTGGTGCTGCGTGTGTGGATCGTTCCATTCCCACGTTCAGCCTCCCAAACGCGTGGCATGCATGAGGCTTTATAGCTGCATCCAGCCCCAGGTGGGGAAAGAAACCTGCCAGCTCTGCAGCAAAATGGACACATGCAGCCCCCCCAGCAATACAAACCAGAAATGCCTCTCCCCAAATCATCCTTGCAGCATGTACGAGGAAACACAAGGGTTTATAAACTTTGAAATACACCCAGTGAAGCTCAGCTTATGACACTAAATGAAGCATCTCTTCTTACAAGGCTTCCTCCCTAGACGCCCCAGCAGCTAACAGGCAGAATTCCCCTCCTCCCTTCCAGTCCCTCTCCATCTTCACTCCTCAGCCCAGCCTCGTGCCCCCGTTCCCATCACACCTGACCCCAGCAGCTCTGGCACAGCTGCTGTCCTGAGGTGCACAAACTCAGAGTCTCACCACCACAACCAACCCTTACAGCTCTAGCCACAGCAACCATGACTCACCACAGTCTCTGGCATGTGCATCTTCGTTAAAATCATCTTCATGATCTCAGGGGGAACGGGGGAACCTGCAATAACTCCTAGAAGAAAGAGGAAAAGATGACTGTCTTGGAAACCATCTGTTTATTCACAGGAGCAGTCTCTCAGAAGGTTCTGCACTCCTAGATTTAAAAGCTGGCAAGACCTTTGGGATACACTGGTTCCTGTCAAAATACTTTCTATTTTTGCGGATCCAGGTCCTAGTTATTCTAGACGCAGAAGCTGCAGCAAGGCCAGTTTGCCTGAATGAATTAAGGGTTGGCAGAGTTCACTTATTAGGAAAATAAACTCTATAGCACATACCTAGTCCAAGCTGCAGTTCCAGAAAAGGAAAGTTTCAGAGCAGAAAGAGGCATAAATTTTAGCAGGACAAACACTCCCATAGATCATCACCACAAAAACAAAACCCTTCCCCCCTGACTTAAGCAGACCAGCCCCTTTGGGAGAGGGCAGATCACATTTTCACCTGTTCTACTCTGTCCTGGGATGACAGAGCGAAAGAGCAGGGCAATATATAGGCTTTGCTGGAGAACGAGATGAGACAAGGATCATTTGTCACATAACAGAGATGAGCAGATAATCTGCTCTAGGTGTTTCTTTATGCTCCAGCACCATCTCCTCCCTGTGCTGCCATTGCCTCAGGCAGACAGGCGGTATCCCTGTTTCAGCTGTTGTGCTCAGCTATTTCTGAGGCTGTCCGAGATAAGAGAAAAAGCTCAAGCACACGTTACAACACGTGCTCCAGTATTTATATGAATGACTTTAAAAACAGGCAGGAAACTTGAGGTCAGAGAAAAATCACAGAATAGCTGTTTTAGATACTGCACCAGCCTAAAGCACACACAGCGTCTGCTGCCACACAGCGGTAGCTGGTGATAGAGAGTCGAGCAGTATCAGGCTTCCCTGCTTAGCACGACAGCAGAGAAAACAGAAAGGTCTTTCCCTAGATTGCTTTCAGATGAAAGAAGAGTCCTAAAAATACAGAGATCTTGAAGGAAACCCCAAGGAAAGGAAATGTAGCATCAAATTAACAGACTCACACAACATAATTTGTCCTCCAGAAGAGTGATCTGTTCACAAAGCTTAACATAGCCTCCCAGCACGGAACCAATAATATCCAATTTCTCAGTGTTTTTCCATTTTCTGTTTGTGTTGTCAAACTTACCTCCCCGGAGAGTCGACAGGTCGTAGGAGTCAAAGTCTGGCTGGGAGAGCATGTTTATAAACATGGTTGGCGTGCCATGTACAAAGGAGCATCTTCAAGGAGGGGAGAGAAAAGGCAAAGCTGCAGTGTTGGAACCTGGTGCGGTAACAGCTCCAAACCCTCCTCCCATCCCACTCAGGGCCTCAGAGGCAGCAGCGCAGAGGCAGGCACAACATAAGCGCCTCATCAGTGTGTAAATACATCCATCAGTGTCCATGTACATTTATGCATATAAAAATAAACAAATATATACACAACCACAACTACAGCTCCTTTGTTCTACAAGCTGCACATGAAGCACAACTTGGAAACGCGACCACCTCAGCAACAGAGCTAGATTTGGAGAAAAAGGGCAAGTGGCTGGGGGTAGAAACACACCAGCCCTAACAAAGCAAGGAAACAGTTTACTTTCTCTTATTCCTGGGAGAAAAGCAGCGTGACAAACTCCCAAATACAACCGCAGAAGTGCCCTCCTGCAGAGCCTTTGCAGGTATGTGCACCTGCAAACACGCCTCTCCTGTTGTGGGAAGGAAGCGTGAGCAATGGCCTGGCAGGTGAGACAGGGGAAGAAAGCACTGCCACGGGGCACGGAATTGCTCTGTAGCAAGCACACAAACGCTCACTTCTCTTGAGACACCGCCTCCAGTGCCGCCTTCCCCTCGAAACTCGGAGATGAGAAGATGCAGGAGGTACCATGCAGAGCCGTCACCATGCAGCCTCCCACTGACGCCAGGCAATGATAGAGGGGTGCAGGGAGGCAAACACGATAGTCCTGGGATCAAGCCAAACAAAGACAGCAGTGAGGAGACGAGTTCTTCCAGTCCGTGACTAGCCCTTCTCACTGCTACAGCTCAGAGACCTCAACAGAGGAATTTCCTCCATTCACCTAAAACTTGCTGGAAATCTGACATTCGTCTGGATGAAAATGCTACTCCTATGCTTCTTGCCTTTAATTAAAATCAGTTTAGGAAATTTTTCACATCAAAATTTCATTCTGGAATTCTGCAATGTCTCTTCGTTGCTGGACTTCTGGGTCTGGTATTGCTTACATGTTATTTTATGATACGCCAAAAGGGAACAGTGGTAGTGCTACGAAATATCATGAAGGACTTGGCACATGTTTTTAATTGTATTGTGTCTTAAAAAACACCAAAAGCTCTCGATACCGACTGAAACAACCCATCTTTTTTTTTTTTTTTTCAATTAAAGCTGTTGCGTGAGAAATAACTACTTCAGAACTTCAAAAGAAAATATTGGCCTTTAATGATTTTTGAGAGGAGCTAAAAATAGAAAACTTCAACAAGGTCATATCCTGAAAAGAGTACCACGGCCGCATACGTGACATGAATGAAGCCATGTAAAATACATTAAAACCTCATTCAATAGAATTCAAAGCTGGCATCTAGGGCCTTGTAGTTGTTTGAAATGGGTATTCATCAAAATGAGAAGCGATTCACCTCACTGTTTTTCCCCCACAATAATGTCTTTTTTTTTCTCCAAAAAACTTCACATGAAACTAAAATGCAACTTCAGTGCAACTCCACTGAAAATAGAAGCGTTATGTAGGAAGAACACAGAAGGGTCCTTCCATCTGCTGGATGTAAGCAAGGTGACCTGAAAAGCATGAACTGTTTGTTAGAACAAACTCAGCCTTCTGAGAGTTTACGCTTCCCAGACTTGCCCAGCGCCTCGTTAGTGACTCAGTATCCCTCAGCACCAGTTGCAGCAAAGCATCCTGCCCTTCTGCTGAGCAAGCACCGACTCTCTGCACACACAGACCACCCTGCGTTCCCAACGAGACCCACCTGCTCTGTGATCCCCAGCCTCAGGCCAATCAGATTGCCATTATTCACAATGTTCCTATGAGAGAGGGTGGCTCCTTTGGGGCTTCCCGTTGTCCCCTGAAAGACGGAGAACATTCTGCAATGAAGTCACCTTTTTAGAGGACGAGGTACGTGCATTCTTTGGGGCAATGTCCCAGGCAAAGATTCTGGGGTGATCTGACACTTCGTTCTCTACTCTGACCAGAGAGACTTTTTTTCTTTACCAGCATCTCAGTCCCAAACCAGGCCAAAGAAAAGTGACCCAGCTACAGCTGGACAAATTCACACAGCACCTCTTGACAAAGGGCTGAGCAGGAAGAATAGAAGTAGAATGGGAACAATTCTAGAACGCTCTTTCCCTCCTACAGCAGAAAGCTGGAAAATGACAGAACCAGGGCTTGGTCTAAGAGTGCAGAACAAACACGATGCTCAGCACCTCCCAGTTTTCTCTGTCTCCCCACTAAGGAACCCAAGCACAAGTCATGGAGCAGCCAGAAGCACTTACTGAAGTGAACTGAATGTTGATGGGCTCGTTGCAGGACAGAGTCTGCTGTAAGGCTCTTAACTGCTTCACGTGGCTGCTGTCCGCAGCCTGCATCACATCGTTAATGTGGAAGGTGCCAGGCAGCTTGGAGTCCACCACAATGACGACGGATAAGTCAGGCAGCCTGGCAGGAAGACACACACCATCAACAATACCAGAGAGAGAAGAAAACTGTCTGGATAGTCATATGCCAGTCGGGGCAAACTCCCAGGACAGCCTAACCTGTTCTCTTCAGATGAGACCAAATTATCAGACCACGAGAAAGAGAAGTATATCAGAGCAGTTCACAAAGGGCACATGTATTTGAGGAGTCTTAAGCCCGTTTCTAAATCTGAAATCTAGTTTAGAGGGGAGGAATCGTGTGCAGGATGTTCAAGTGAGCCACCAAGAGCCACTTTAATTGCTGTCAATGACAGCCAAAGCCCGAACAAGGAAAGAATAGCGATGTCAAGATGTTATCAGCCGCCTCTCTGGGATCCTTCTCAACTTGCACTGCAGTAAGCAGAGGGACCTGGATTTATCAGGACCTCTAGGAATTGCTTTAGCACTGCCTGAGGCAGTTCCTACAGGGGAGTGCTGGAGGCTTCCTGAGTGTGTTGTTTCCATCCTGCTCCAGCACAGGTCCAGAAAGATGTTGCAAGCTTCCCGCGTCAGTACCTAAAATGCTAAAAAGAGAGCTCTCTGCACAGCTCCTTCCTCCTCTAGAGCCTGTGATGTGTAAATGAGAGAACATGAGGCAGGACACAGCTGTGAGGTCATTGAAAAAATAACCAGATGTTCCTAACTCACCTTTTACTCTTTATTCCCCCTGGACTGGAATTTTCTAGCTCAGGACATGACTGCTTTAGAATATCATAGTATTTCTGTGATTTAAATTGGGTAGGAAACACCAGTGCCTTACAGCCAACCTGCGAAGGGAGACAGACACTCATAAGAAGTCATACTGGGTTGATTTCAGGACATGGTAAAGAGCAGTCACCACTGATGCAAGAATGTGCACGGCCCTGTGCACATTTATACGTATTTTTCAGCAGATGTGATTTGCTGAATTTGATCCAGATCTGCAAACTGTTTTCATCTTCCAAAAATCCACTCTTGTCAAATAAACTATTTACGTAAATTATTTACTTGGCTGTTTTTGTTGTTTTCCCAGGGTCCATGAAATAAAGCAACCAAGGCTAGGCCAGTAAGTTATTCTTAAGTACCCTCTGGGGTGTGTCAGAAAGGAAGACAAACACTTGCTCAATTTATGGAACAGTCTGCCTGCAACCCAGGGGACTGGGTCTTTTCTGGGATGTTTGGGGGCTTTGTAACTTTTCACTATTAGTCACTTCAAACTACTATTCCGATGTAACTGGCTGTGCAAAAAAGATGCTGTGTGGAGAGAGAGCAAGGCAGATGCTGTATGAGAAAGGGGCCTTTAGTCAGGCACCTCCTACTTTGTGTCAGCTAAAAGGCAGCAGACCCTTTTTCAAAGGACCTGTCATTATGAAAGCCGTCATCAGTTCACTTTCACAAAGTCCTGGAAATACAACAGCAGCAATCGGAGGGAGAATGGTTATTATTTGGTATTTGTTACTCCATACACTGCAGGGTGGGAACCTGACGTAGCAAGAAAGGGACTGCACAAGCTGACACGATCCAACAGGCAAAGCTGAAAAATCCTCAGGGTTTTCCTTGTGCAAAGAAACAAATACGATCAAATAATTAGCAGCGGTGAAGAAAAACTGAGATTCCAGTACCAGCGGTACACAGGAAAGCTAGGAAAACTAGAAAACCTGCAAGGGTGAGATGGGAGTAACTCCCAACGAAGCTGAGGCACATTCTGCTCTCACCACTTCAACACTTCAGGTTTACACTAGAGGAGAAAATCAGAGCAGTATCTGACACAAATAGCTAGAAAGGAAAACAAAAGCTAAGTCCTACTGGAAAACAAAGCAAATACTGCCAATTCAGGAGAGACGTACAGAATGGAAGTCATAAGCAGAGCCAGGAAAGGTACACTTAAGAAGAATGCAGAAGTCCTTTATCAAAGGGATCAAGTGGCAGCCAGAGAACAGCAACCTATGTGACCACTAAGCAGCAGTGTCATCCCCATGGTCACTGTGGTGGCGTTCCCTTCGCACGGTCACCACCAGCCCTGTTCTCTGCCCAGCTCTCCCTACCTCTTCCTGATGTACTGAAGTGCTTACCTAGAAGTTCACCTCCCTGTACTGTGCCCCTACTATCCCCTTGAACAGACTGCTGCTTTTATGAATTCTTGTAACAGATCAAGTAGCAATGACAGCGAGTGCCCCACAAACCTTCCTGATGACAAACTCCAGCTCAAGGGCCTGATAGGCGGGATTCACAGATACCTGAAGAGGGAGAAACAAGAAGATTAATCAGATGTCCTTGCCTTGAAAACCCTCTTCCCTAACACATACTCCAATAGGAAAGTTCTCCCAGGGACAAGTCACAGTCAAAGCCTCTCCTGTCTGAGATGCAGAATTAAGAGCTCACTACCACGAGGATTTCCCGTTTATTAGAAAAGTTGCTGGATCCTGTGTTTGCATGAAAGGCAAATGAAGCAAAAAAAAGAAATACAGGGAGAACATTTATGTGAGGTCAGATAGCCACAACAGACTAGGAGCAGAAACGGGCCTCCCTTCTCCCAGGCAGACATTCAATGTGCTAAACTAAAGATGTTCAAAACTCAAGGACAATTCAAATTCCTTAATGGACAACCAGCAAAATATCAGCTTTTGCTTGTACAGCTCTCACCAGAGGCAGTATTGGCCACTGGAGCTGAGCTGACCGCTTTCTCAACACACCACTAAAAACCCAGACAGTCAGACTCAGTAAAAGACTTACCAGGATGATTCCTGCCTGGGCAGTTGCAAACTGCATGAGAACCCACTCGTATTTGTTGGGACCCCACATTCCTAGCCGGTCTCCTTTCTTCAGGCCAAGAGCCAGAAGTCCAGCTGCTGCTTGGTCCACCTGTAAAATACAAGACAAGTGCCTGAGGATCTCAAACAGCACACATCAGGGGATATTCATTTCCAGGCACTACTTTTTGGGGAAGAACCATCATCTTTGCAACTGAAATCAGACAGAACGTGCCTCTGCTGCGCAGTCTGTCAGCTTACTGCTACAGCAAGATGGTATTCTGATTGTAAAAGTACATCGTGTGGATGCTCTCCTACCTGAGTCATGCCACTGAAAAACAAAACTGCCAGCAGGTGGATCAGGGTGCTAGAATTGAAATGGCTTGGCTGGATCTGGACTGGCAACCTAAGTGTGAGTTATTTACAGCTTGGTGGGCCCACGGCACCTCAGGCCATCAGGGAAGAGACACAACATGCAGATGGGCTTGTGATCGAGGGGTGATCCTGACCATGGACACCACTGCACACATTATCCACAGATGTAAAACGTGCTGCAGTCAAGCAAGCCAAGAGGTTAAAGCCTCTCTGGTATGGCAGACAGCACTGTCTTCTGACAGCATGCCAACCCAGAGGGGTTTGTTTCTGTGCTGCCAGCTGCTCTGCGTCCATTGCCATAAGCACTCCCCCAGGGCACTTGCCATCATCTGTGAGTCCGTGTCACGGAATCACAGATTATCCTGAGACAGAAGGGACCCACGAGGATCACTGAGTCCAACTCCTGGCTCCACACGAGACCATCCCAAAAGCGAACCATATGTCTGAGAGCATTGCCCAATGCTTTCTGAACTCCGGCAGGCTCGGTGCCGTGACCACTGCCCTGGGGAGCCCGTTCCAGGACAGACACAGAGCACTGGCCACTTACTTGTTCAGCAGTATCCAAAGCCAGCTGGGCAGCCTCCACTTCTGCAAATGTGGTGCTGCCCACTACATACTCTCTCTTGAGCAGAGCAACACTGACTCCTAATGGTTGAGATACTGGTCCATAGGGGTGGGTGAAAAGACATATTCTCTCTCTCTCCAAGCCACTGAACCAGGTTCTCCATAGCCAAAATGCAGGCCCGCAGGGAGACTTCCTTTGTACTGCCGGTGTTGGCCAGCCAGCACAGCCGCTGTTGGTTCCTCTCCATCTTTCCAGGTCATTACTGCCAGTGAGCTGGTGCGCTACAATGGTGAGCTCCACACAATGTTCTGCCACGTGGATCACACGCACTTGAGTTCATCTGGACCTCCTGTCATTGTCCAGGTCGCCATAAATCACCTCCAGCACGGCTAGTTCCCTCGGGTGCTGGATGCCCCTCTCCATGGTGTCCACATGCCTGGGTGACACAGCACACCTTCCCTGAGGGGATGCCTTTCCTTCACGCCTGACAGGAGTCACCTCCAGAGCCTGAGGGCTTTGCCCCTTTTCCAATTGCCTTGTCAATGCCTCCTTCCCTAGAGAGGGACCCCAGCTGCCTGGCTTCTCTGCCCTTTAACTCCAGGCCACTGGCCCCGTTATCCCAGCATCGCAGCAGCCAGGTGACAAGGTGCTCGCCTGGACGACAGCTGAAATCTTTTTACAGATCCCGCAGCTCACCCTAGGGTAAGTTTCTTTCCTTACCAAACCAGATGACTTCCGCTTCCACTGTTTCTTCTTGAATTGAGGGACAACAGATTTCGGCACGAGTTGGCTCTCTGCTTCTGCCGCAGCACGTGTTGCAGGGGCTGGATCAGATCTAGAGGCATTCTCTTCCCCTTGAGGGCGCTCGATGGTGCTGACCCACATTTGATAGGTGCAGACCAGACCCCGGCACAGTGAGGGAAGCCGTAAATCTCTGGCATTGCAGGGTCAGGGCATACCTTTGGTAAAGATTTTTTTGTTTTCAGATTGTTCACGGAAGTCCAAAACCACTGGAGGTGACAATGACAGCTGCGCTAAATACCTGCCCATGTCTTCCCACACACCTTGTCACCCATAACTGTCCTGCCTCAGGGCAGGATATTCCTAAGGGTATTCTTAAACCACAGTCAGGAGACACAACAATAGGCTCAGGCTGGTTTGAACAGCCCAGGGATGTGCAAAATTCTCCAGAGTTATTATTGTGGAGGGGGAAGGGAAGGGGAGAGTGTATCCCTCGCCTCCCCCACTGACTGGCTCTCCGAGGAGAAAAGGGAAAATGCTTAATTGTTAATAGTTTCCAAGAAATGGTTCCCAAAGTAAGAAGATGACAGAAATGCTGAGTGCAAATACCAGATTAGGCTCACTACTGGTTCTTTTATCGTCTCGTAAGCCACTGCTACACAGTACAGCAAAGTGATAAAACCAAAAGCCACCTTAAAGCAACGACAAACAGCGAAACAGGAAGCGCGTCCAGCAAGGAAGGGGTTACATAACCCAACTCTGGCAGCAAACTTGGAGAGCAAATAAATCAACCTTGTGGCCAGCAACCATTAAACAAATATAATTACAGAAAATTATGAACAAATTTGTTCTCTCTAACACACGCTGGTCAGACCTGCCATCATCCCAACCCTTCGCGCCCCACGCTAGGTGCCAAAGGACTGCTGCGCTTTAACCCAGCAGCTCAGCACCACGCAGCCGTTTGCTCACTCCTCTCCCAGTGGGATGGGGGAGAGAATCAAAAAGGGGAGGAAGGGCAGGAAGTCGTGGGTGGAGGGGCAGTTTAATAAAAGGGTAGTTTAATTTTAAAAAAAAGAAAAAAATAAGAGGAAAAAAAAGATAAAAAAATACAAGCGATGCACACTGAGTTTGCTCAGCACCCGCTGACCAACACCCAGCCCGTCCCCGAGCAACAGCAGCCCCTCCAATTTCAGGGTTGAGCCCTGAGGCCTTGCAGTGGGGAATATCCTTCTGAGCAGCCCGGCTCAGCTGGCCCGCCTGTGTCCCCTCCTGGCTCCTGGGGCACCCCTGTGCTCCTCGCTGGCAGGGCAGCACGAGGAGCCCCAAGCCCTTGGCTCCACATGAGCACTGCTCAGCTACAGCCGAACCGTCGGGGTGTTAGCAACATGATTCTCAGCCTAAATCCCAAACACGGCACCACACCAGTACTGGGAACAAAAGGAGCTCTATCCCAGCTGAAAACAGGGCTACTGTTCATCTCATTTATCTGAATGGATTTAAACAAAATGCTAGTCAATCTAAAAAGCATTTCCTCCTACCCAAGATCTTATCATCCATTTAGTGGAAACTTCTCGTGTCTTCTGAGACGTTGCCCTTCCTTCAGGACACACACAAAGACATCTGTATGTATACACACACACACACACAGATACCCCCTCGTTTCTGTGCATTATGTTAAGACAAAGTCCTTGTCTTTGCTCACAGTTGCATTCGTGCTAGGACTAGAAACGCCGACACGCTCAGGACCTCCGAAAGTCAGAGCAGAGTGAGTAACACAAGAGCTGGATTCTGCTCGGGGTGACAGAAACGTCGTGACTCAGCCCGTAACAATTACAGCCACTATCTGACGTGTTAAATACTAAAGTTCCTTCTGAGATGTAAAGCAAGCATTTTACGTGGCATGACTCAGAAGAAGGATGAAGGCAGCACACACCCCTCATGCATTCACCCAGGACATGCTGTTACTGTGGGCTCGGGGCCAGGCCCGAGATGCACATAGGACAAACCTCACTGCTAAGCTAAGGGATGAAGCCAGTTCTGATGTCTCCACCGTACCTGTTGCTGCCAGTACCTGTCTGTTTGGGCTCTCTGACCGGCGAAGCAGACACTCACCTCCTCTTTGAACTGAGCAAACGTCTTCCGAACCCCATCTCGGACGAAGACGAAGGCGTCACGGTCAGGAAATCGCTCAGCCGTCTCGTCCAGGCACTGGCCCACGGTTTTGTTTAGAAGCGGAATGTCTACGGTCCCTTGGACATAGCTGTTGGTCGCCCGCTGGGATGCGGCGGGTCTCCTTGTGTGCAGGGCACTGTGAAGGAAAAGAAGGTATGAAATAGATGTCAGCAGGGTTTCCTCTGCTCTCCCAGACCCCCAGAGCTCTCCTTAGGGAGCCATCCCACGTTACACTGCCTCCTTACTGAGGTGATAATCCCAGCTTACCTCACTGACTTTCTAACTCTGTAATCTAAGACCCAAATGATTCCTAAGCCACAAGGTTCAGAGCAGGGCTCTGGTTACAAAAGAGTGTATTTTATTTAACATAACCCATCAATGCAACCCTCGCTGTCTGCAAGGACTATCAACCTGCCTACAGTACCAGGGGATTATGCATGAGGGTTAAAAGTCGTGGCAGTTCATCCCTGGGTCACCTTTATAACCTTTCCATGTGCTGTTCCAGCCGCAGTTTCTCCACCCAGATGAAGGACCATAAAATGCCAACATGAATCACCAGACAAAGGCGGAAGGTGTTTGTTGTTTTTTTTCTCCTCCCCAGAGCTCAAGGGCTCACTCTCAGGAGGTGCAAACAGTGCATCCCACTGAGGTAAGCAGAGAGCTCTTGCTTTGCATCAGCTCCAACAGCATTTCAGCAGTCAACTATTAGAGAATCACAGGATCACGGAGGAGCTGAGGCTGGCACGGACCTCTGGCTGTCACCTGCTCCAGCCTCCTGCCCCCGAGGGATGGGATCCCCCCCGAGCCTTCCCTCTCCAGCTCACACAGACTCCTTCTGAGAGAGAAGCTCCACTGCCATCCTCTTCTTGGGCTCTCTCCAGGGGCTCCACATTTCTCCTGGACAGAGGAGCCCAGAACTGGACCCAGCACTCCAGGTGTGGCCTCAGCAGTGCTGAACAGCGAGGGATCCCCTCCCGCAGGCTGCTGGAAATGCTCTGCCTAGGGCAGTTCAGGATATCATTAGCCTTCCTCGCAGCAAGTGCACATTTCTGGCTCACGTTCAACTCGGCGTCCACCAGGACCCGCAGCGCCTTTTCTACCGAGCTGCTTTCCAGCTGGGTGGCCTCCAGCACGTCCTGGTGCCTGAGGTTGTTCCCCCTCAAGCGCAGGATTTTGCATTTCCTCCTTGCCCCCCCTTAGGGCAACAGAGAAAACTGCTTCCAGCATCTCTAAATATCTGGACGGGTTATTGATTTTGCAGTTTACTGAGGGATTGTAACCGTTCTTAATCTTGCTACAATATTAAAACGTGCAAGTAACTGGGAAGGTGTACAGCAAGAACTGTGCGCAGGAGAATTCTCCAGGCTGGTTTCCCTCGGCTGGAAAGAGCCGACGGCTGAGAAAGTGAAACTTAAAATCAGAGATACATCATCTTAACCTTCCCTCAGAAGGCCTGCAGAGAACAGGAAATTCTCATCTCACAGAATAAAAACTGCTCAGAAGAGTTCAAAGAAGTTGAGCTGTAAGTGAGGGGAGCTGGCGAAGCACCGGCCTGTGCATACAGCGCTAAGCGGGCTGCGCGCGCTTCACTGTGTGTGAGCTACACTAGAGAGAGTTCATGGTCCTGAAGACAGCATCGACAAAACAAGGAGCTACCAGATGGATGAGGGGAGAGAGCTGCAAAGCTAATAAAGCCGGCTTGCAGGGTGGAGGAGGCTACACCCACCACAAACCCCGGGACATCGGGGAGGGAGGACAACATGGGAGGTGTTCCAGCAGAGAGAACCTCGGTGGAAATGGCACGACAGAGGACTTGAGAGAAAATACAGTTAGGAGAGGCACCGATAGGATGCGGGCAGGGCAGTGGGAAAAACGTTTTAAAACCATTAAGGCTTTCCCTGAGGTCTGAGACACACCAGATCTGTGAGAGCAAAAACCCGAGCAGCCTGAAATAGCATAATGAAGGGTACAATTGTACCAACATTCTGCAAAGACTTGGTGCTATTTACTACACAGGATTTGTTTTCCTGCCCGTGAGAAACAAGAAGCAGCATGTAGCTGCTTCCTCTAAGGGGTGAGCACAAAACAAGCTTTTAGCCTCAAGGCGGGGAGTTCTGCTCTGAGAGCTCAGCAGATCACCGAACCTCCTTCCACACTCCTTTTCGGCCACGGAGAGCTGTGCAGCTCCCGCTCACCCTGCTCAGGCAGTCATTTCTAGCAGTCCTGCTGGGCAATTTACACTCAGGCTGTACAAGGGTTGCCACAGAAGGGGAAGGGAGGACACAGCCAGCAAACATTGAAGAGAATTATCTGTTCTTGTTTGAAAGCTCCTGGGCAAGGCACATAGAAAAACCAGGAGATGAAAGGAAGCTCTGAAGAACAAAAGCCTTTTATAAAGGTTGAGAAACCTCTCCCTAACCCAAGGGAGGGACGAATGTTCCTAGGAAAGCAATAAAAGCCACCACAGCCATTGTCACTCGCTGTTGGTGAGCAGATAAGCCCTTGTCATGCTGCTGGAGAGTGGTTTCAGACGAACCGCTCCAGTTTCTGGCACGCTGGAGGAGGAAACCATGAACTGTCTGCAGAGACCTTTACTGGAGAGCACTACGTTCTCACCTCCGGAGCCAGGTCGCCTCCAGCTGCAGCGGGAGCAGAACCTGTCCCTGAACACATTTCCACTGCCAGGCAGCGGAGGCACAGAGAGAAGCTGCTCCCTCCTGTGCTCAGCTCCCTCAGGCAGCCTGGAAAGGGAAGAAGAGGCTGGGGGTCAGAGAGCAAATGCTGACCTGGCTGCGCAAGAGCCCTTTCACCAAGTGCCCTCCTGGAGCTCACCTCGTGCTGAGTGGGCTCGGCGCTTTGCTGGGCTGGGAGCAAGTAAACAGAAGCATTTCATCAGCTGCACGGTTCCTCTTGGGACACAGACCAAGGGAAGCGTTGCTAATTGGTAGGGAAAAAAGAAAGTTGGTCTGACATACGTCCCTAGCATGTGACTGACACACAAAAAAAGACTGAAATAGAGAAAATTCAGTCCAAAAGCAGAGCCTCCAGCTGAAGCAGCCTTGTGCTCTCTGCAGCCAGCCCTCTTGCTCTCCCAAGCTCCTTGCACAGCCCTCTCCCCCTGGCAGGGAGGAGGGTGAGTTTTACACCGTCAGGACCTGACAAAGGACAACACAGACCAGGCCTCCTGCTCTTACTCTCTCCTTTTTTTTTCCTCCAGGCCTGAAGAGCCACAGGGTCTCACTGACCTCCCGGCAAGCAGAATTTCACCCTACATATGTGACAGTTTTTTTTTCTTTGTGCAAACACTGAAGCCCCTCCTGTAGTCCTTACAAAGGGCACTGCGCAGAAAAGTTTAAGGGCCTGATCCTCACTCATGACATGCAAAGCCAGAGCCAAACAACGGCTCCTCCTCCAGTCCTCACAGCTCCAGCTCCCTCCCTGCCCTCAAATGCGGGGCTGAAAGAATGTCAAAGACCAGGGAAAGATTTCTTTATAAAGCCCTGCACTTAAAAATCCTTCTGTGAAAAAGCCAAAGGTTAGCCTCAGTGCGAAAACACGCACAGCTCATTCGCACAAGTCCCAAGCATTCACACCCTCACTTGCAGCTTTAAAATTAGGGTCTAGGACGCCTCATGCTCAGAACCCAGAGTCCCTACCTCTTCTCAAAGTGCTTCCTCACACGGCCTCTACAAAAACGTGAACGCAGCAAAACTCACAGCTGTCATTTGTTAAAGTTCCCTGAATTCCAGTCTGATGTTGCAAGCGCTTCAGCATTTCTGTATCCCACATTCCTTGGCCGTGGCAGAAAGTGAGAGGTGTGGGACAAAGTGAAACAGTGCTCTGGAAGCACAGGGAGCCCAGCATGGAAGGAACAAGGCAGACGCGTGATACATTAATTACCAGTCGCACCGTGCTGAAAAAGGTGCTAGAACCAACCTGTAACCAACAGCGAGTGTTAAACTGGAAGAGTGCTTCGAGAGGCCTCTACCTAGAAGGGTCCGAGGGACTTAGAAATATTTGTTTTGTTCGTCTTTGTTACAGAAGACAAATAATTCCCCCCTCCACCTTCCCCTGTGAAACAGCTGGCACTGCTGGAGATGAAACAAGCCTGGTGGGCCCCTGCTCTTAGGGCAGCTCTCATCTCCCTGCCTCAGCTGGAGGGGAGCAAATAAGCTCCACGTGCTCTTGGGATTCAGCATGCTGATAAACAGTATACCTAGAGAGCACGTGCCTTCTTTTAGCAACACACTGCAGCAGCTGCAAGCAAGCCAAACTCATCGCCAGGCTGCTCCTAACTCCAGGAACTTCAGAGTTCAGCAGCGTAACTGAACGGAGACCTGGGGAAAAAGCACTTCCCTCCTTGGCATGCACGGAAGGGAGGCAAGCGGCTGAATCCCGGCAGATGAATGCTGCCAGCCCTGCCTGGCCGTCAGCAGCCAGAAGCCATCAAACTTAATAAAGCGCTCTTGACTAATCTCAGGGCTACGTATGAACAGCCTCGACTAACGTTTTATTGTTGTTGACATCAGATAAGCAGTTTCGTTTTTCCCCTTTAACTCTTCCTGTCTCTATAGAAATTATCAGAAGAGCAGCACGGGGCAGAGGCATCGGTGTAAGCATTTATCCCACTACAGGGAGGACACAAAAAGCTCCTGCTTTGCAACTGGGAAGGACGTTGACCTGACCTGTGACATTCTCCCTGCACCTACATAAAAGGCTCTGCCCTCCCGTGGCTTGAAATTGAACCTGACTACAGAGGTCACGTTTGGAGAGGTTCACAGACTCCTCCGCCACTCCTTTGTTCTGGAAAGTCGACCGCGATCGTTTCCCCGAAACAACAACTTTGGGGTCTTTTATGTAACACGGCTGCAATAAAAGGGTGGTGAAAGCTAACTCTGCAATGCCTCACCTCTTCCTTGCTCTTTGAAACAACTCTTTTGACTGAGGAGTTAATGTTTTGATTACTTTTTAATTTTTGTTTGCTTTAGCTTGAGGAACGATAGACACCAGAGCTTTAACGGAGTCCTCAGATTCCAGTTCCATCAGACAGCAGAATACATTTTCCACTGCGCCTCTTTGGCTTCTGCCCTCTTCCTGCCAAAAGGATAAGTACTGCCTGATACTAACAGCAGAATTTACGAGACATTTACGTTTCTAGAAAGAGTTTACTCCTTTAAATTTGCTTTGCATCCCACAGCTTTGGGCTCCTGCCCCTCGGTTCCACTTGAAATTCTAGTCTGGAGCCCAAACCACAACAAACTTTGTCTTGCTTCTCTTCTGACCCCGTTTCTTAAGAAGGGGCTTTGTGGCAGCAGTCCTGGCCCCAGCACCACCTCACTCCCTCTCTGAACCCAGCTGAAAGGAAACACCTGGACCTCAGGTGTGAAAAGCAAGAGCTGCCCCTTGTGGAGTTACTTGCTGGCCATGCCTCCTAGGGAGGATTACTCTCTGAATTTCTACTAATTTTTCCAAGCCCCTCTCCAAATCAGTTGCTTTCCCTTTTGCTGTTTTTGCCCAAAAACTTGCTCTGAGAGGCAGCGATGAACGAAAGCAATTATTGGCCAGGCTCCAGAGCTCCTTGCTGCCAAGGACCAGCTGGCACCACGTTGCCCCTCGCCACCCTGCCCACGCGGCAGCCTCTGCACGGCCCCGGTGCCAACAGGGGTGCTGCCCTCCCGTCAGGGTGCTGGGGGAAGAGGAGAAGCCGTTGGGTACATCTTGTGCTGCTGCAGCCCGAAGGGAGCTGCTGCACAGCTGCCCTGCCCTGGGCACACGCTCCCATCCCTCTGCACGCTGTGCTGGCCTCATCCCTGCCCCTGGTGTCCCCCCCAGGACAGGCCCCCTGTCTCCTGCCGCTTTGGGGGGAGGGGGGGGGCGGTTATAGGGAAGCCAAAGGACAGCGACAGGCACTTAGAGGAAACCCCCAGCACTCCGAGCTGAACCTGACCTCTCTGCACTGCGACCACCCCCAAATCCCCTGTCCCCTCTACCCCCACCTTGCACCACTGCTCCTTATAGCTCATTAAAGTCCCTTCCAGCCCCTTCAGGTCCCTACCAGCCCCTGTCCCCTCTTGCCCCACCCCCGTCCCGCTGACCCCCCCCGCTCGCCCATCCCTACCGGCCGCTCAGGAGGAGCAGCGCCCGGCGGGGCAGCGCTGCGAGCCGGGCGGCGGTGGCCATGAGTCCGGGGGCACCGGGAGCCGGGCGGTGGCAACGGGGCGGGGGGGGGGGGGGGGCCGGGCCGGGCGGCGGCGGGGGCGGTGCGCACCGGGAACCGCCTCGGCCCTGGCCGGGCCTGGCCCTGGGGGGCTGCGGGAGGGGCTGGGCTAGGGAAGGGGAAAGAAAAAGGGGAAGAAAAGGGGGGTTTGGCCATCCCCGGCACCCCCCCGGGGGCGTTCCGCAGGCAGGAGTGGGGTGGGAGGGGGGACGCTCCGCGTTCCCTCTGGCTCGCCGCCCCCCCCACCCCGGCACTGGCGGCTGCCGGCAGGGGGAGCAGATCGGGGAAGGATGGGGGAGCCTTCCGGGGGAAGGCTGTGTGGCCCAGGATGGGGGGCCTGGGTGCTAGGACCCCCCATACCTTGCCCATCGCCCCCCCGCCCTCTGCAGCTGCCCCTCGCAGCGCCCTGCACCGCAGCCCCGCTCCTCTCTGCTCCCGTCCACGCTGCCCCCCCCCTTTTTTTTTTTTGGCTAACCCAGATGCCACACGCCCGCCCTCGCTGTTCCACGCGCCCCAAGTAAGCCCCGTGCCCTGGCTGAGGCTCACTTTGGCACAAGGGCTGAAATTCCCCCTGGCGAGGCAACCAACGCTGCTCATCTCCGCGCTGTGCCGGAGCGCTGTGAGTCACCGACTGACTTCCAGCCTTGCCTACGCAAGGAATTATCGCAGCTACCACCTCACCGGGAGGTTTCGGCACTCCCTGTACCCCACCACAGCACAAGCAGGGCAGCGAGGAGCTGGGGAGCTACTCCAGAGCCGGGCAGGCTATGGGGGACCACGCAGCAGCGCTGACACTGGGGGGGCACACGCGTTGTTCCCCACGGGAAATGACCAACAGCCTTTTTGGCACGGCCTGGCAGGGGGGGCAAAGCCTAACTCATTTTGGTGGCAGGGCTGAGGCTGCGTTTGAAGCCCTGAATGCCATGCAGGCAAGAGCCAAACAGCGCTACCAGCGCGGGGTTGCTTCTCGCTCGGCCACTGACCTGTGGGGTGATTGGTGGCACTGGTTCTGTAGCTCCACTTCTGGTTCTCCTCCCACGCTCTGCCCGGGTGGACACGAGTTCAGCAAGCAGAGTCTTCACGGCATGCTGTGCTGTGCTGAGCACAAGGGAGCTCGTGGGAATCAGGACTGACCCCAGAATCGGTGTGTCTCAGGCATCAAAGCCATAAAATAAGCTCATAACGTAGCCCTGTAGTGAAATGCTGACTGCAACCACGTCTCCCCTTCTGGACAGCTGGTTTTAGAAGCAGACTTTGGATTTTCCCCGATGTGCATCTTGTTCACAAAGCACAAGGAGCTTGCTTGGTGGTTTTCTTTGGTTGGGGGAAGGGAAATCTTTGTCTTCGAAATGTGAAAAATTGGCTGTGGCTATGCACAGGAACTGGATAAAGCAGTGGGAATCTCCTCCAGCCCCTGACCCGCTCCCTTCTTGCTGCTGTTCCTCCACCCTTTCTCTTGCAGAGCAGGCAGACGCATTTCTGGAGATGATGCAAGGCCATATGACATCCATGGCCAGAAGTCATCTCCTTCACTGTTGCAGCAAAGCCCAGTGCAATTATCTGTATCCATACTGCAGGAGCATCAGCGTTGTGCTTGGTGTTATATACCCACAGAGGGGAAAAAAAAAAAGCCTGTGATCTGAAAAACCCTCACCTTAAAAACAAACAGAAATCAAGCTGAGTTTCAGGCTGACCTTTCTTTCCACATTTGGGTCACTGGGCTACAGAGCGAAGCCCGGTTAGGTATTAAACAAATAATTATACGGGAGTTAACGTGACCTTCGCGTCTGGGTATGTTCGTTTGAGATGGTCAAAGCCTGAGACTTTGAGATGGCAGCACACATGAAGGCATTTTCTACACAAGCAAAAGGTCTCACCCAGGTCCCCTCTGAGCCTCTACATGGAGGACTCCGTGTGCCTCTGCCAGGGTGGCCAGGGTGCCCATCAGGTGGGAGCAGGGGCCGTGCTGCTGCACGAGACCCCACGGGAGCTCCCCCTGGCTCTGGGTAACCCAGGTCACCTCTCTTGGTGTCCATGTCGGGAGACCTGACGATGCACCACCTTCCCTCCTGTCCCTGGCACAGCACTGGCCCTTCCTTGCCCTCTGAACTCGCTGTGAAAGGCTGAGGCACGGGGGAGGTTCTTGCGTAACCAGACCTCGCTTTTCTCACAGCAGGGCTCTGTAATGTCAGCTTGCCACTGGGAGGTGCAAGAACCTGCTGAACTCACAGGACCTCCTGGGTGCGAGCACATCAACTTCAGGCAAATTTCGTTAGATTTCTATGAGACAAGTCTGTGTTCGCTGTTTGTGCTGCCTTTGCTCAGGGACTCCTGTGATCTCAGTTAGATCTGTGCTGCAATAAGCAGATCTCAGTGCTGGAAGAGGCCTAGAGGCAGCTCAAAGCCTTACCAAGGCACCCGTGGGGCAGATGCGCTGGAACAGTTACAAACATCTTTGCAGGATCATGTACGCCGCAATTTGCATAGGGGCCAGCAAAGCCAAGGTTGGTACTCGCTGCAATCCCATTACTGGTAATACCCATTTGGCTCTGTCCCAGGCTCCTTTTTTTTTGACTTTCCCAACAGTGGGTCAGGTAAGGCAAGAGAGCACTTTGTGTAGTGCTGGAGTTTTGGATCAAAGGAGGAGTAATCGCTGCGGAATTCCTCCTTGTAAAGAGGAACACCTTGGTGCAAAAGAAAGACACAAAAACCCAAGCGTGGCATTTTGATTATGGACACCATGAAGAGAACAAAGCAACGGCACAACAAGGCACGGATTGCTCAGCTTGCCCGTGATCTGCTGCTGAGGATGCTCCGAAGCAGCAGCAGCCGAGTGCCGGTGAGGAGGGGACGCAGGAGTCCTCGGAGCCCCCCTCTGAGCCTCCGAGCAGCCGGGGGGCAGCGGTGCGCCCCCGGGGGGGAGCGGAGCTCGGCGCTCCGGGCCGGCAGAGGGCGCTGGGAACCCTCCCGGTGCTGCCGGCCCGAGCGAGGACGTGGCCGCGGAAGTGGGTGGCGGAGAGCGGCGTGGCTCGGCCTGGCCCGGCGGCTCCTCGTTGTCCCGCACCGCACCGCTCCGCACCGCGCTGCCCCCGCCGCTCCGCGCCGCCCCGCGGCCCCGCGCCTCCCGCAGCGCCGCCCGCGGCGGGGCCATGGCGCGGGGCGGCGGCAAGGCGGGGAGCCTGAAGGACAAGCTCGACGGCAACGAGCTGGACCTGAGCCTGTGCGATCTGAGCGAGGTGCCCGTCAGGGAGCTGGTGAGCGGCTGGCGGCGGGGAGGTGCCGGGGGGTGCCCCCCCCGGGCTTCGGGGAGGGCTGCGAACCGCGGCCGGGGGTGTCCGAGCTGGCCTGCGGGTTGATAACGTGGCCGAGAGGAGGGCTTGCACGTCCTGTTAGCCACAGAGGCTGCGTGCTGTAAGCACAGGAATTCTGCCTCTCGGCTTTAAAGCCAGGATGCTGAGTCCGGACCCCGTAAGGAACAACCTCGGGGAGGAACCGGCAGGCTGGGTGGAAGACTGCAAGAAAAGTAGCACATGCAGTCCGCGTTTGTAGCTACCTGGTGGCCGAAATACTTTGTTTCTCTTTCAGGCTGCACTTCCGAAGGCAACTATATTGGATTTGTCCTGTAACAACCTCATTTCCTTGCCGGTAAGATGCTGGAGGGAGCCTTTGTGAAGATAAGGAGGGTCTGCTAGGAAATATTCAGGAGAGATACGTAGTGCTCCAGCAGAGACTTACTGGGAGGCTTGGAAACGGCTCAGTTCTCCTGGTGGGGTGGCTGAATGGCACTGCTGCCGATTAATGGGTCAGTACGGGTGGGAAATTTTTACTGAGGCAGGTAGCACCTAACGAGAAAGAGGTTGAACTGAACAAAGGTTGCATCATCTTCCTGCCAGAGGATCCCAACATGAACACAGACCAGTTTCCTTGGCAGTGGAAATTTGGTTTTCAGCTGTCCTGCTGCACATCACATTTGGTTTGTCTGTCCTGTCTGTCCCGCTGCTACCTCCCTCTCTCTTCCGAGAGATTTTCCTCCTGCTGCCGTCCTGGGCTAAGTTCAGGATTTGTAGCTTACGTAAGGTGCAGGCTATCTCAGCATATTCCCTGCTGAGGTTCCTTCATTAAGATGCTGACAAGATTTCTCTGCTTTTTGTATCTGGCTTTTAGTCAGACTTCTGTAGTTTGATGCACCTGGTGAAACTGGATCTGAGTAAAAATCGCCTTCAACAGCTGCCTTTGGACTTTGGCCGCCTGGTCAATCTGCAGCATCTGGACCTCCTGAACAACCGTTTAGTCACCCTGCCAGTCAGCTTTGCACAGCTCAAGGTAAAACTGTTTGCTGGGCAGTTACGTAAAGCTTTGGGATGCGAGCCAGGGTCTTGTGATCCTTCTCAAGTTGATTTCCCTGGTAAAGCATCCATCCTGATGACTACCCATTCCAAAATTCAGCTGTCTCTGCACCACAGCTCAGTGGAAATTACCTCACACCTATTGAAAACACCTCTGCCTGAGCTCTCTACTTGTCTCCCATACCTGTTTCATTCTTACGAAGTAGCTGTTTGCTTCTGCTTTGGATCTCTTAAATAATTACAGGACCGTTGTGCTGTTTGTGGTCAGCTGCTTGCAGTGTGCTCTTACAGCCTCCCCTCTGTCGTTCCCTTCTGCAGAACCTGAAGTGGCTGGACCTGAAGGACAATCCCCTGGATCCTGTTCTAGCTAAAGTAGCCGGAGACTGCCTGGACGAGAAGCAGTGTAAACAGGCTGCTGTCAGGGTAAGGAACCTGCTTGCTCTTTTATTCTTTTTTCCTTACTTAGCCCTGTCGGTGGATGGCTTTTCCTCTTTTTGCTTAGCAAGCTGGGCAGCTGCTCCTGCAGCACTCTAAAATTTCTTCAGCCAGCGAGGTGCTGGTTCACTGTGCTGACTTCACTGCTTCTGTGCCTAGAGAGGGAAAACACCAGGCTGAGCAGGACTCTTCCATCGCTAGGGAAGCAAAGGGACACTCCGACAAAATAATCTGTGTAGGCTTATACTCCAGAGTACAAAAATCTTTGGAGAAGTTCAGGCAAACTGTAGGGTCACATAAGTAGTTACTGCTGGGAGCTGTGGAGCAAGAATAGTTAAAAATCTGTGCCTGTGCTACTGCTTTGTTGTGCTGTTCTTTGCAAGAATTCAGTTTGCTGAAACCAAAATTGTTCTGTGATCCTCTGTACCAGCTAGCATCATTTGCCATGTTTGCTCTTCTGACACACAGACCTGTTTCTTAACTGCAGAGGTTCATGCAGGAAGGTCTGAGCCCTCTTCAGAGCTGTACCTGCAGGGCTAAGGCAGCTGTGTGCAAACTTGGGGCTTGGTTAGACCCAGCTGACTGTCCTCAGCTACGCCCCAACTGCTCTGTTTTGAACTGGCTACGCAATGAGCCTTCTGCAGAGCTCTCAGATTGTTTTCTTGGGCCTTGAAGGTACTGCAGCATATGAAAGTGATCCAGTCTGAGCAGGACCAAGAAAGACAACGGAAGCTCCAAGCAGAGCGAGGTAAGCACAAAGTCCTCACACACATGTTGCTGAATTCTGTTCTCAATCTTTAGCATGTCCAGATATATTGATTGCCAGCTAGCAAGTGTTTGTAACCGTCAGAATTTTGTATTTGTAACCACCAGGGAGTCCTAGGGTAGGAGGGCCAGAGGGAGAAAGATAGTCTGGGATCACTGTGCTGTTTGTTGCCTGAACAACAGTCCTAGAATGGTTTGGGTTGAAAGGGACCTTAAAGATCCACAAACTGGGACAACTTCCACTAGACCAGGTTGCTCAAAGCCCCATCCAGCGTGGCCTTGAACACATCCAGGAATGGGACATGTGAGGTACCTAGTTGGAATGTCCTATGGGTTGCACATAAATCACATGAAAGAAGAGCACAGGATTTATTTTAAGGAATGCCTAAATCGGAGGCAGCAAGATGTAAGATATGTAATAAAAAACAGCAACTAAAACAACGAAAGTCTACCACAGGGGTTACTTAATTTCACAGAATCAAAGAATGGCTAAGGTTGTAAGGGTGCAGTCCCCCTGCTAGAGCAGGTTGCCCAGGATTGCGTGCAGGGATTTGTTTCCTCATTCCAACTGGGAACAGATAAGCAAATAATAAGGAAGAAGGCAAGGGCAACCCTTTAAATTAAAGGAAAGCACTTCCTATTAATCCCCAGAAATGGAGAAGAAGCGCGAAGCTGAACAGCGAGCCAGGGAGGCTCAAGAAAGGGAACTGAGGAAGCGAGAGAAGGCAGAAGAAAAGGAACGCAGAAGACGGGAGTACGATGCTCAGAGAGCTGCAAAACAGGAGATGGAGAAGAAAACTAAAAAAGAAACTGTGCAAACCCGAAGTAAGTAGCGTCCACAGTGAGTCCAAATAAAGACTGTAGTGTGATATTTTAATGTGCGCCTTGAGCACTGCGTAGGCAAAATAAGCAGAGGAGAATGAATAAGACCACTGCCATAGAATTGCATATTTTTAGTCTGCATCATATTTTTGATGCCAGATTTGCTTTTATGCAAAAGAAAAGAGAGCAAGTGGTGGGGGAAATAGAACAGTAGAGCTTTTTAAAAAGTCTTACAGGTGGACAGCTGTAGCTGAGGAAGACAGTGTTTCTGTATCTGGGATGAACTGAAGAACTTTCTGAATTCTGTAGTTCAGCGAGTGTTCCTGAGAATTTCCCTCCACTCATTTCTTCTTAGATGTACTGAACTGTATGGTTAAAAACAGATCTTGTGCAACACAGATGCTTTACTTCCTTTACTTTCATGGGCAGAAGTGAAAATCTCAAGCTTCTCATGTAAGTGGGGAGATGTTGTGTATTTATTTATCGACCAGAGTTAAGTGATGAGGATTCATGAGAAAAGACACCCGTAGCACAGGCTAAAACACATTACCTGAGCAGCATGTTTCTGAATCTGTTAAAGATATGTGACTAAATCCTCACGTTCTTGATCTTGCAAACATTCTCATTACAGAGCCCGCCTCCAGTTCTCGTCCTCCTCAGCCGCCCCGGCACAAGCACTCCTGGTCACGGTCAGTGCTGAGGGTCCTGCTGTTGGTGCTGCTGGGCATCCTCTGTACTGTGGCTGTCTGCAAGCTGACAGAGCTACAACATCAACCGCTGTGCATCAGCGTGAACACTCTCTATGAGGATGTGGTAGCTGCTGTGCAAAACCATAAATCCCTGCAAAACCTGCTACACCAGAACTCGCAGCAGTGATCGTCCGGGACGGGCACTCGCTTCGTCAGCATCTCCTTCCACCATCCACGCAGCCAGAATTCCTATGGAATTGTGTTCTGATGAAACTGCTTCTAATCAGTCAGCATCGATTTGCTGGTCCACTCCACGTAGAGCAGAGTTATTGTTTGGATCATCTTTGCTGTGCATGTTTCTCAGTTGGCCTGTAAACTATTATTTGCCCAGATTAACTTAAATTTGTTAATACTTCCTGCCTCCAAGGAATTTTTACCTAGATTGGGAGATCCAGAAAGTTGCCAATTTATAGGAGTGGGGGAAATTAAAACAAAGCCTTACAGCTATCTAGGTAGCTATAGCTCTGTAATGGAGGTGGAAGTTTTGTAATACATATCCATTTCTTGCTCTCATTTCTATTAATGCTAAAAGTCAGTGATACGGCTGTGTGGGGTTGATATATGTAGGCCTCCTCCAGGACCAATTACAAGTTTGCGGAATGGCTGCGCATCCTTATGTTGGAGTGAAGAAGCTGATGTACTCTTGAAAAAAGCTGAAAATTTTCAATACAACAGTTTTCGCATCAATTTGTCTCCACTGGATGTTTATGTTGCTAATGCAGAACACAACTTGTTTTAATTGAAGTTAAATAATTTCAGCGGTTTATAAATTAGCTCTGACTGCATACAGTCACCACGTGTTTTAGCCAGCTACTGCCAACAAAGGAGCTGCAGCCTAAGAAGGGCTTCTTGCCAGTCTGCAGATGCTTTTTTTTGCCTGTAACTAGAGGGGGTCTGACACAGAAAGCCAGGGGATGGGTGGCTCCCTGTAGCAGCGGTAGGCAGCACTGGGTGGCACTGTTGCAGCATCACACACCAAGGCAGCCTGGCAGGAACGGACTTCACCTTGGGACGGCTGCTGCAAAGGCTGGGAGGTTTGGCAGTTTGTACCTAGAGAAGAAAACTCAGCTGTACAAAGGCCTGTTAATTATAAACAGTCTCCATAGGAGAAAAACAGAAGTTGGTCGTGTCCTCAAAGGGTTTGTGAGCGTTAAATTGAAGAGCAGATGTAACTGTGAGTGCAGGTTTCAGAATAGCCACGCTCCAAACTCCACTGAGCCGTGCCAACATCGGTCACCAGGATGGCTCCCTGGTACTACCTGGAATTCTTGCTGATTACTGCACTGCCAGGAGGAACGGCAATTACTCTTCTCACTATTACTGCATTGCCACAAGGAAGTCATCCATAGCATTTCTCATCAAGGTCATCACTCAAACAGTAAGCCCTCACCTTTCCATAGTCCAGCGATAAGTTCCCTCACAACCTTGCAGAAGAAAGCAACAGCATCAATTTAAAATAAAAGGAAGGAGGCCTGTCTCTCTAGCTTAGCAGTACGTATGTTTTCCAAGCTTCCTTGAAATAGCTTTGGTATTTAACTCACCATAGCCTTTAAAAGATCCTTGCTTACTATCTGGAAATGTTCAGAAACATTGCAACCACCACTCAAAGCAACATTCCTTCCCCCTCTGCATCCATTTCTCTCAGCATCTGGCAGGAATCTGCTGCTCTGCTATCTAAGAGTGCTGCTTACGATAACAATTGCAAAGCTATAAAGATTTATCAGTTCAGGTCAGAAGAATGCTACTGGCTGCGCAAAGGTACCTGCTGAGTGTGTGAAGCTGTCATCGCTCAGGATTTTTTCATTTGAAAAATGTTCCCCCTTTCCAAAGGGTGACTTCCATGCTTTGGACGCAGCTGAATTCACACAGCACTCATCTCAGTAAGTGCCTCTGTAGCACAAGACCTCAGCTGTCCTTGGGTGCACATCAGCGCTGACGGCTTCGTGGCCAGGCAAGCGTGGTCCCCAATCTAATTAAAAGAAAGCTTTTTTCTGCCAACTGTTTAGACCTCGTAATTCCAACACATATAAGCAGATTTCACGACCCTCTATAGATTAAGCTGTCTGGAGACTGAATCAGGGCGGTCTAAATTTAAATCCGAAAATTAGTCTTACTCATTCCCATCTGCCACAGCAGAAAACCGAAGAAGTCTACTTTGTGAGGGAAATTCTTCCCCCTCACTAGAGCAGGTGCTGGGGCAGCACCATGTTGCTTTCAGTTGTGTTTTTCACACTGGAGAGAGAAGGAAACTACGTGCAGTTTAGGATACCAATAGCAAATACTCCTTTCAACAGAAGACATACCAGTCACAGAATAGCTTGAGATGGGAAGGGACCTCTGGAGGCCATCTGGTCACAGCTGACTACTGTCAAAACAGCGCGTTAAGAAGCAATGAAAAGCATTATACAAAATGATTTATTTCCTAGGAAGAGCTCTTGACTTAGAAAGGCACCATCAGTGCTGTAAGGCATGTCCATCTCACGCTGTTACAGAAGACAGTCACCATCTGTGTGTGAACCCCAGCCATTCCGCAATTTTATCCAAATTTCTTCCACCATGACAAAAGACTGTACGTGGTTAAAAGTCTTTCAACTACCAGTGATGACTCCACGTGTTACCTAAGCACGTCTTCCCAGAAGGAAGCAGAGTATTTAAAGCAGGGAAACCACAAAATCCTCGTTCACTTGGGCTACCCGGTGACATCCAGATAGAGATCAGGATCGTGAGAAGTCATCTGCAGATAGATTCGCCTGGAAAGTTCTGGTCCGATCCGGCGGGAGGTGGCTGTCACACCATCACCGCGGCGCACAAGGATATTAGCCAGCATGTTCTCCCGCTCCTGCTCTGAGGAGCATCTACTATAGGCCTACAAGCAACACAAAGGAACCATGGCATCATCTATTTGCATCCAGTGCTCAAAGAAAATAATTTAAAAATCCCAGCTATGCACCTGTGACAGCTCTACACCTTCACAGCATGAACTCATTTTTTAGCTGGTCCCTCTCCAGATCTCACTTGCACGCTCAGAGGCAGCTGCAGAAGCAGTACGGCTGCGTGTAAATGGAACACGCTCACTTAATGCTGCTAGGCACGCCCCTGCAGTAGCTAAGAGTGAACAAATCAAGCAGGGCTGCGTGGCTGCGGTGTGATGGGCAACTTCTTCGGCTTCTCCACTGCGGGGAAACCCTTACACGAGCTCCTCTGCAGTCTGCTCTGTAAAGCCAAAGCAATGGGTACCAAGGAGTCAGTTCCTTCACTGCCTTACTACACAGCTCATACAGAATCACTGTTATCTAAATTAATACCAGTTAGAGGGTTTCTTCCACCTTTGCAGTAGCTGGCTGGCTGCACACGGCCCTCGGGATTCCTGAGGCAGCCTTACCTGGTCCAGAAGCTGAGGAGAAGGGTAAGCAGACACAACAGCCTCAGCCATCTCCAGGCTGACCCGGTTAAATTGTTGTATCTGCCTCTTCCACACTTCAAAGAGGCCCTTTCCAGAGGGATCCACCTTCACGCCTCTGCACCACTTGTTCTCTAAGTAGAAAGAGAACCCCGTCTTCTCTTGCGCTCGCCTATGGACAATGGATGGAAATGCAAATGAAGCCATGAAAAAAACCCTAAATTCCTGTATCTCTTATCACACAGAGAGAGAGAGAGCGCATCACTTCTCATGCCAAGCTGTTACAGTCACCCCTGGCATCAAATGATAAAAGTTTGACCCTGTTTTGTCTACACACATCACCTAGTTCTTAGTCTAAGGCCCAGGTTTCCTGTTGAAAAAGAAATGATCCTGTGCTAGGGAGCAATCCTGACAGCAGCCAACATGCACACAAAGCGGTAAACAAGAATTCACTTTCTGACTGCCAAGGATAATCAAACACTTTTAGATGTCATTTTTAAAGACATCTCTTTCCATGGCTGAGACATAAAATACAGCAGCTGCTGTGATAGGAATGCTACGATTGTGTGAGACTACACAAGATGGTTTTCTTCGCTATCACCGTGTAACGTGTTGCTGTCTTTATCAGATGAAACATTTAAACGGTGCGTTCTCGATAATGTCTCTCTTGGTTACATATGGAGGAAAAGCTGGTACTTTAAGAGCTCAACCCTACTCACGTCCCCTTCCCACTCTTCAAAACAGACTGAGATCAAGACCTTTACTTGATGCCAAGAGACTACAACTTGAAACCAGGGTCTCTCCTCACCCCGGCTACTCCCTCCCAGGAGCGTTGAAAGCAAAGCCTTTCCAGAGAAGATAGGACCAAGCCTCATCTGTTTACTCACTTGTACGGTGCTTCAGCTACAGCTTTTGAGAACATAGTGGCAAATTCTCCAAGCTCCTCCCAGCTCGCAAAAAAAGTGACCTGGACTTGTGTGCACAGCTGCAAATCCACCAAGGCCTGTAAACATCATCGGAAACAGCAAATGGAACAATTCACCTCCTAACCTCAAACCCCATTCCTGTCTGGAAAACAAAACAAAACACAACACAAGAACAACTCGAGTCATAACATCTTGCTATAAGTCACAACCACCCACTCCCTGCCCATTTTGGAAACAGCTAGCTTAAGGCACAGACGTATTTCGGGACGCTTTGACTCCTGCTGCTTAATAGCAGCCGAGTGCCATTCCAGCTGCCATCACCCCTCAGCGGAAGGCTCCCGTTACACGCAGGCCACCAGGGCAGCAATGACAGGCTTTACCAGCGGGCCACCAAGTGTGAGAGATGCTAACCAAGATTCACGTTTCCCTGCCCGAAATTAAGGTGAAAGAGACCTGACGGTCCAGGGGAGAGCAGGTTTGTATCTGAGCAGTGGGGAATTGAACACAAAGATCTCTGTCCACAGCACGTAAACTAATAAAAGCTGAAGGTCCCTGTCCAGGAAAGCGTGCGATCAGGTCAAATGTTCCAGTGGTGGCAGACAGCAGAGACAACAGCTGCCTGCATATTCTAAAGGTACTCACTCACTTCTTCCACATCCAGTCTGGATATCTCCAGGCCAGAATCCTGAACTTCCGTTCTCCTCTGTTCTTCTCCTTGGCTTCTATGCACTGCTGCCTGTTGCAGTCTCTTTTTTGACTGAGCTCTGAGACATCTGAGAAGACAAAGATAAGATTGGGAGTTCCCTTCAGCAGAAGCAGCAGGACCAGGCTGCCATGGAGTATAAAGACAACTTAGTACCAATAACCCCTATTAAGGGACACTGAATTTGTAGAAAAAACATTAAGGACCATCAAATCCAAGAGCACTGCATCTGATTAACAGAATTCCTCAGCAGCTATTCTTTGAAAACTAGAAAAACTCTCCAAAAAAGTATTTAGGACTTTTTTTGCCATCCCCATGCTCTTCCCCAGCTATTTGTCCGTGGTCACTGCAGTGACAGACTAGGTGGAACTTTGCTTCTGTTCCTATACAAAAAATAGCGGAGCACTTCTGGGTAGGAACACTAGTTATGCTCCAGTCTTCGCTAGAAGGACTTACTGTAAAAATCTATGGCGTTCTGCAAGGCCAGAGACAACGTAGAAACGTTTGGAGGGAAAAATGTCTCACCTGAAATACTTTTCTACTTCAACTACTGTCAGTGCCAAAATTTTCCCAGGCATTTTCTTCATAACCTGAGCTACAAAGCTCTGTAAGGTCTCCTTCTGCCCTTCTGCACAGCCCTGGGCCTCCTGCAAAGATCAACAGAACCATACTGAGTTACGCAGGCAACCCCAGGAACCTACAGCTCCAATCTTGCATCTGAATCACTGCAGATGAAAAGTTCTGCTCGTGTGGCTCTTTGGGGACAAATAGACAATACTCGATGTAGAAATAAGCTATGGCAGAAAACAAACCAACCAACCAACACAACCCTCAGCATACCTGACCTGGCAGTATCTATTAGGACAACGTTACCTCTTTAAAAATCTGTGAAAATCAGCAGCTAGGAAAGAAAGCTTGTCAGAACTCTGCATCATACAGCCCTGATATGTTTGATCAAATACTGGCTTCTAAAAACAGTATCTGTAGTTTACTGGAACCATGGTTTCCATCCCACATCAAAAGCATCCCGTAAAAAGGGATGACAAATATCACCTTTCAGCAAGGCACGTTCAGAGAGCACGAAGGTTATAAGCAGCCTTACTTGCTTGTAGCCGCGAACCATGGACAAAAACTCCTCCAAGCGAAGCAGAACCAGGACATTTGGCTCTTCTGTCCATTCATCACCATCTTCAGTCTGCCCAGGCACAAAAACGAACAACCAGAGCGTCAGTTTGTTTGTAATTCAGACTCACTCAAACAATTCAGACTCACTCAAACCGGCACTCCCACTCAGAGCTCTGAGTTAGGGAAAAGTTTGGAGAATGCTCACGTGGGTTGCTAAAGACTATTGTTATGAAGTGCAAGTAACAGAGAAATTAAAGGAGAAGCACATCAAGGTTCTGTCCTCGCACCTGAGGTATCACAGCCTTTCTCCTCCAGGTGATGCTGCAGGGAACAGCCTGACTCTCAACCACACAGGAATAGTTTGCAGACTGCAAGGCAGCAAGGACCTGTGCACCACCTTCTACCTGTAAAAGAACTGAAATTGATAGGTAGGTCAGGCTTCCACGGCAAGAGCCAAACTGTCAGCACAAAGCAGGCACGGGTTGCCGGGAGAAGTACCTGGATCCAGCACCACCGTTATGTATTTTTGGCACTCCCCTGGTCGCTGAGCTTTCAGGATCTTGGCAAGGGTCTTCTTCCTTTCTTTCTCCTGCTCCTGCTCCCTCTTCCGTGCTTCTCGTTCCTTTCTCCTCTGCCACGCAGCCTGGCACATCGCCTCCCTCTCCTTCTGGCTATATTTTCTCTTCTTGGGAGCGGGGGAAGTTTCTGCATCGCCTCCGCTTGGTGGGGAACCGCCGGGCCGGGCTGCAGGCTCTGTCACAGCGGCTTCTGGCAGGCCCCGAGCCGCCCTTTCAGCCCCTGCGGCGCCGTTTGTGCCGCCCCAAGGCCTGACTTCGGCCACCAGCACCCCGTCCGGGTCGGCCTGTCCCCCGCCGCCAGCCGCCGGCTGCTCCCCGCTCCCACACGGCCCCGCTCCCTCTTCTTTCCTCAGGGCCGCGTTCCCCTCCGCTGCGGACCGGCCACGGGACAGCCTCCTCTTCACCCGCTCGGCCAGAGGAACGACCTCGGGCTCGCTGTCGCTGCTCAGCACCACAACGGCGCTTCCCCACGCGGGGGAGGGCGGCGACACCGGCCGCGGGGACAGCCCGGACGGCGATGACCACCCCTCAGCGCCCGCCTCGGCCGCCGCCATTTTGTCTCCCCTCAGGAGAGGGAGCTGGAGGGCGGGCGGGCGTTTGCCGCCCTGGGCGCTGATTGGCCAGAGCCCTCGCGCACGCCCCGCGTACTGGACGGTGGTTGGCCGGCGGGAGAGCGTGCGCGAGCGCTCCGACCAATCGCCGCCCGCCGCGCCGGAAGAGGAGGGGAGGCGGCGCCGGCAAGATGGCGGCGCTGGGGCGGCTGTGTGAGTGAGGGGCGGCACTGGGGAAGGGGCGGGGGGCCCGGAGCTCGCGGCTTGCTTTTGGTCTGCAAAATAATTAAACGTCACACATAACATAACCCCGGGACCAGCCATGGGGTTCTGTGTGTTTTCTGGTACAGTGAGCTGGGCTGTAAGTTAGAATGTGGGTGCGTGAAGCTGTGTAACTGCCCTTCCCCTGCCTCCTTCCCTGCGGCCAGGTCCCAGAGCCTGTGTCCTTTACGTAATAAATACCCAGCATTTTAAAATAATGTTCTTCGTAGAGCATTTTCCCTCTTTCTCTACAAGATTCCTAGCTCGCTATCTACGATAACTGCAGACTAAATGAATCCAGGGGTGTTCCTCAGAAGGAGGAAACGAGCATGATTTATGCTATCATAGGCACTCTTCTGCTCTTACCTGCTGCTTCTGAGGTTGAAAAGAGGGATTTAGAAAACTTGGATTTGCCAGGTAACTGCGTGAAGGAGGAACTGCTGAGACCTTTCTAAGAAAAAACTAATTATGTCACAGTCATGTTGTACAAAGAAGTTCACCAGAGGGTGAACAAAACCACTGCGTTTTCTGTCAGTGTCCCTTTTTCATAAATGATTAAGTTTGTGGTGTGAACGATACTGTGTTTCCAGGCACAACCTATGACTGTAACAATTTTTTTGCATTTGTCCTGATTGTAACTCAAGGACTGGCACAAAATGCTGCTGCTGTTATGTTCAGGATAACAACTCTGCCCCTGCTTACATACCCTGCTGGACTGGAGTCTCTTCATTTGTAAGATTACAAAATATTTACTTACTAACTAAATAAACGCCATTCAATTGAGGGTGAAACTGAAACAGAGATCACAGTTTGCCTTTTCTTGAAGCAATATAAGGGCAATTTGTAGCGACCTGCAATTTCTGTAGCACGTTTTACAAGACCTTGCTGAGACATGGATTTGTCTATGTCCTTCGCGTCCTGATCATTTCATTCTTGTCTGGGTAGCAGCAGAACTTGAGATGTCGTCTCTGGAGAAGATTTAGTCCAGGGTGGTCTAACTAAGATTGATGATGAAGTAACTTTTTTTTTTTCTTCCCTCTGGGCTTGTTTGCCTTTAGCTTTAAAAACTGTATGACGCGATAAAATCTGGGGAAAAAAGCACGTCTATTAACTTTTCAGCTATTTTTGTTGTTGTTCTTGCTCCAAATCCAGTTCTGGGCGTTCCACAAACAAGCCTGGTTGCTGTCAGATGTGCTTCTAAGAAATCTGGGGGCAGCTCCAAAAATCTGGGTGGCCGCAGCCCTGGGAAGCGCTACGGAGTCAAGAAAGTAGAAGGTAGGCTAAAAACCAGATACTCTGCCCTTATCTGTGTTTCGTGGCGTCCCTCGCAGGCTGTCCCCTGGCAGGGGCGATAATTGCGGAGCGTTTCTGTAGGAGGCGGCTGAGGCACTCTTCCAGCAGAAAGGAGAGAGGAGGTTGAGCGAAACCTCCTGATCGAGGGTGGGCAGCAGGAGGGCAGGGTGAGTCAGCCTTCCTCCCCGACGGGCCCACGAGCGGGCGGCCAGAATTGGCTACAGAAAACACACTTTGCTTCTGCGGAGAGGCTGGGAGGAGGGCGCGCTGTGGGACACTGAAGAATTTAAGTGTGCTTTCCCCCCATGCTGGGTTGAAAAGCGTGGCATTTTAGCTGCTTACAAAGGGGAGAATTATGACGCGCAGCTGAAGCCAAAGTACAGATTCTTGCAGCTGAGTGCTTAATAATTAGTGAGTTTGCTGATGAAAACATATCAGTGTTACAGGTAATAAAACAAATGCCTTCAGCAAACAAAGTGCCTTGTACCCCAGGAGCAATCTTTTCAAGGACGAGAATTGCCTTTTTCCGTTGTCTATCACTTGCCCTCTGCTTCACGCTAACAGCATTTTCGTTCGGATGCTTTCAGCGTTTGAAGTCATTTTTTCCATAGAAAATTTCCACAGAAAGCTGTTTTCTGTAAGTCCTGGGAGCATTAGTTTTCCGCCAGCTTCAGGGCCTCGGGGAGCTCCATTTTTCCACAGGCTGACTCCGTCATTCTGTTGCAGGTGCGTTTGTGCACGCAGGCAACGTTTTGGCTACGCAGCGATTGATACGCTGGCATCCAGGGGCTTACGTAAGTCACTCTTCTGCCTTCCTTGGTACTCAGAACAGCAGCCCAGAACAGCCCACCTCAGTGCTTCCTCTCTCAAGCTGTTTTTTAATGATCATTTCTATTCTTATTATTTTTATAATCCTGAAATTGGGTTTCATTATTTGGTATTTCTTAGTCACAGAATCACAGCTGTGCCCACCTGATTTAGGAGAGGACTGAGGGTTACAGAACTGGGTTCTTACACTGATGGAATCAGCATCTCCTCCCTCGTAATGAGCAGCATTACACACTGCTGGCTGGAAGCAAGTGGCGTGGTTTTCTTTTCTTTTGAAATACAAAGCAGCAGATGCTGTTAAAGCCAAGATATGAACCAAGGCAGGCAGATGATCAGATGTGCTTCAGTAGCGACCTCCACCCTTTCCATCCTGATGCTGTGCCGGTCCTTTTGCAGGTGGGGATGGGCCGTAACAAGACGCTCTACGCCCTGGAGGACGGGATCGTGAGATACACCAAGGAGGTGTACGTACCTCCCCCCCGCAGCAGCGAGAGCAGGGAGGTGATCTGCCGTCTACCCAAAGGCACAATTCTTTATAAAACCTTCATCAGTGTTATCCCCACCGCAGAAGTGGGGAGCTTTAAGCTGGTCACCATGCTCTGAGTCTCCCGTGTCGTGTGGGGACGGATGGGAAGGAGCGGCTGGGACAGACCGCTGCCAGCTGAGGAGGAGGAGAGTGTTCTAGCTCTGAGGACACCCGTTTGTGCCTTTGCTCTCTTGTTCCCAAAGTACACAGGGTTGGAGTTCAGGCTCTGGAGAGATCTGCTGGGTTTTGTAAGAGTGCTCAATAAATGCATTGGAGTTCCTGTGGGTCTTGACTGTTCATAGGATGTTACCCGTGTTGGTTCAGTATGTGGAGCTGCCTTCCACTGGAGTACTTCGCTCTAGAAATAGCCCTATGACAATACTCGTCCTATTAATAATTGCCCCTGTTTTTACTCATTTGAGGCACTACTGCTGTATTTGTATCATAGCCCAGCACACGGCAGGAGAGGACAGGTCCTTTTCCAACTGCACCTGACTGCATCCCAGGGAGCTAGATTTCTGCTAATTCACCCACCTCACTGATTACCTCAAATACCTGGGAGCATTCCTTTCTCTAACTACACGAGGCAAATTCATACTTCTAAAGCTAATTTGTAACTAATTTTAGAGTGCCTGGTAAGATGCATAAGTCTGGGGTGGTGTCTGAAGCTCAGCAGCTGGAGGTGCCTCGTAAAGCCGTAATCCGTTAGCCTTTTGTCTCCCAAGCCATTCCGTGATCGCTTATGCTACTTGAAAGAAAGGAGCCCAAGTGCCTTGTGGCCGAGCTGATCTCATTTTATCTACAGGTTTGTAAACAATTTGAAACATTGGCTCTGCAGTAGAAAACAGATTATCAAAACTGGTAGTGTAACGACATCAGTAGATTGCTCTGCAAAAGATGACTAGGTGAACCGTGTCAGCCACGGATCTCCACCTGCGCTTCACGTTCTTCATGGAGACCACCAGCTATTTTGCCGACGCTTTGTCCTTTCCCAGGTTGCACATCCAGTTCATCTCGGTGGTCTGGATTTGCACGCGGCGCTGCAAGTGGCATAACCCCTGGATCTTGGCGTCTCCAAACCTTGCCCTGAAGCCCACACAAAGTTGCTGTAAATCGGAGGAACGCTGCTGGGAGAGCACACGGCCGTGCTCCGATGCACGTTCATTCTGCCACTCGCAGGTCAGATTCCCGCCTGGTATCTGATACGCTGATAAAGTCAACAGTTTTATAACCCTGATAAAGTCAACAGTTTTATAACCCAAGGAAAACGTGAAGTAGCACAACACAACCACCTGAGGTCTGACACTCTGTGCTTGGCGGTGCCTGCCGCAGCCTCACAGAGGTATGATACACAGCTGCCTCGAGCTCTGGCTGAGCAGACCCTCGTCTTCGCTTTGCTCCTCTGAAGAACAAAGCAGCCGCTCTGTCGCCTTTGGTAACGGTGCATGTGCCAGAGAGAAGAGCAAGCAGACGGCCCTGGTCACTCCGGGCAGAGCGCGGCGCTCGGCGCTGGCCCCGTGGTTGTCCTCATGCTGCGGGACGGACATCTCCACCGGCTGGGTCTGACTTGCCTGCATCTCTCTGAGCTGATCAGAAATAAGGGTGAAGGTCTGAGGTCTGGCTGTTCCCTGCAGATGAGAACGATGTCCCAGGCACTTCCATCGCTGCCACCAAGGGAAGGAGCACGGTGAGGCTAAGGCCTCACACAGCTGTGTTCCGCTGAGTTTGGTAGCTGACCGGCGCCTGGAAAGGGTCTGGGGCACCACGTCTGTCCGAGGTCTCTGAGATGATTGCTGTTCCTGAGAAAGCTGGAGGATGCCGTAGAGCATGCTCGTAGGGAGGTGGCATCTGTTGGGGAGAGAGGAAGAGCGTTAGAGCTGATCAGAAATAACCAGGAAATCTCCCCGCTTCTTACAGAGCAGGTACAGGACACAACCACCGCCTGCCTGAAATTAAACTCCTGCTCTCCTTAGACGAGCAGGCTGCTGGCAGGCTGAGCACCTGGGAGATGGGACCTGAGCACCCATTTGCCACAGCAGGACAGAAATCCAGTGAAGAGGACACAGCATCATGTTCCACCCGCTCCCCTGATACGCTGCACAAGGTTCCTGTTCCTCCTTGTCCCCAAGGACTTGTCACCACTTGTTGCAAAACCAGAAAAAACCTGACTTCTGTTAACACAGGACTCAGCTCCTCATCTCCAGGCTGCCTGCGCCTTACCCTCCCGTGCCTTCAGCGCTCCCACTTCAGGGCAAGTATCGTTAGTTACAATCCCAAACACCGCATGCCAAATGCTGACTACTCCAAATTCCATGATGCAGCGTTAAATCCAGGTAAATCAGAGAACCTTCTGTGCTCTAGGGGTTTCAAATATTTCTGTCCTGCTTTAGTCAATGAGGTCTTTTTGTTCAGGAGTCTCTTGGGATGCTGCCACGGGACCTACTTGGCAGATACACTTGCTCTTCTCTGTTGAGGGAGCGCAAATCTTAAATGTGGTAAGAGGCAAAGCCTTTGGCTTGTGAATAAGCCATAAACACGTCAAGATAACAGCGAGGGGCCTGTCAGAGGTGCGCTGTAGGGAGAAGGGAGCAAGAAGCCATGGAAGCCTTACGGATCCAAAAATAACATTCCCAGCTTGGACTTGTACGGGTCTGCTCTTTCATCAGCAGTTCTGCCCTTACTCCCAGCACAAGCATTTCTGCAAACGCTCCGAGAGAGATGAATCATTAACTGGCACAGATGCACACAAAAGGAGCCTCTTGGTACACCGCATGCCTTTCCCAGAGATAAAGGCTATCGGAGAAAGGCAAGTGCAGAGAACAGAGTCCACAGCTACTGCAAATTGCTGAAGCAAGACCCAGAGACAGACCGGACTGGGGCTGCCCCTGGGGCTCTGCCAGCCGAGAACACCCTCGGGCTCACCTCCTGGGAAGGATCTGCCCACAGCCCAAACCTCTTGGCGATCATCTGGTGGATTTCCCGCTGGCGGTCTTTCTTCCGCACGCTTTCGTAGCTCGGCAAGCGGGGCTGCTCCCAGGAAGGCAGCTGGTAGCTGCTGGGGGGCCCGACGCAGAACAGCTCGTCTCCCTGGGAATGCCAAGCCCAGAGAGAGATGTCAGCACTGCGGTGGCTCTCAGCTGGCATTCACGGCCTGGTGCCACCTCAAGGTGCTTCAGGGTTCAAAGCTGCGGGTGCCATTCCTTGAACCCTGAAAGAGGAAACCCACACGCCCTCCCAGGAGGTAATGACAGCACAACCACACAACGCAGATGGGCTCTGCAAGATCCCAGGCTCCAAGAGATCGTGCCCAAACACCACAGGGCAACGTGGTAGCCCTGTAGCATCCCCAGCCCTCCTCTGTGGGATCTCACATACAGGCAGCGCTTCCCAGAGTTGCTCCCGCTGCCTAGCACCTTCTCCATATGCCCCAAGAGCTTCCCAGATCCCCGTAACCACAGTCCCCTTCCAAGTTCCCCCCAGCTCCCCTTAGGGACAGCCTCCTCACCTGCATGCCAGGATTCTCAGCCGCGCTCTCCAGCCTCGATGCTCCGCGCTGGGGCCCCACAAGCCGCTGGCTGCTGCTGAAGTACGGCGGGGGGCAGTCCTGTAACGAGGGGTTGGGAAGGGAAAGATGAGAGCAAGCCAAACTCCCTCCCACCCCCCCGACAGCAGAGCTCAGCCAGCAGGCGGCCCACTTTCCCCCCCAGCAGGAGCCTTCATCACGCCCCAGCAGGGCTCAGCACTCTCCCTTTGGCTTCTGGAGGTGCTCAGCTCCAGCAGTGCCCCCGCAGCTGCGGAGGGAAGGCACAGCCTCAGCAGGCAGCGCCTGAGCACGCCGACACCACGACACGGCGCAGCTGGAGGGACAGCAGCATGGCCCCAGAGGCAGGTTTCAATCAGACTCAGCAGAAGGAGCTTGCTTTGGGAGACAACCACAAAGACAACAACCACCTGCCTGCTCCGCCAGCGCAGATAAGAGCTGTGTCACATGCTCGGGGTTACAGAATTTGTAAATGCTTATCTGTCGAGGGGGTCAGTTCAGAGTAACGCAGCAAGCAAATCTGAAGAGCGATACACGTCCTGTTCCTGAACAGCCTTGCTCAACTTAACCTCAATTCCCTGCAAATGTGCTGAGTGGGAACAAGCAAAGATTCTTCCTACGGAGAGGAGCCGCAGGACGCTCCTTGTTCCCAGACAGGGCGGCTCTGCCAGCAGAAAGCAGCCCAGAACCCCCGCGTTCTCTGCACATGCAGCAGCAGAGCGCAGCCCAGCGCCAGTGGGGCCCCACGCCCGTGACTGCAGACACCCGGGTGAGCCTCGCAGGCACCGGGGCTGTTAGAGGCAGCTGAGCCGCGTCGGTGCCAGCAAGGTCCTGCTCCTCAGCAGCAGACCCAAGCCCAGTCCCAAGAAACTCGGGGCGTATCCTGCCCAGCCTCCGGGAGCTTTGAGCCCTCTCTCAGCATGTGCCACAGCAGGGAGGAGAAGGGAAAGGAACAGATGCAGCAAAGCGGGCAGGGGACACCAGCAAGGCAGCTCACTTCCACTGTGATTTCTGCTGGGGCTGTCAGATTTGCCTGCCACTGAACAATCTCTCCATCCCCTGCTAGCTGAAGAGGAACATCCCCTCTTCTCCAGGGCGCTGGAGCAGTACCCAGGGCCCTCCTCCCAAGCTGCCGTCCCCGCAGCTTTTGGAGGCCAAGCTTTCCCCAAGGCGGCTCCTGCCACAAAGGCCGCGCTGGCTGCACACACTGCTCTTTTTTCCATCAGCAGCTTCCCCACTTGAAAGGCAGCCCCAGGAAATTACAGATGCGAGTGAAAGGGCTTTGTGTCTCACCGCTCCTGGGAGCCGCGCGCAAGAAGCCAGTTGCTGGGATGCAAGCGCTAGAGAGCGGCATTGTCTGCCTCTGCGCTGAGCCTTCCAGCCCCCTTCCCTGCTGGGCCCCTTCCCTGTAAAGCAGCGGCACGGAGGAGCCCAGCCCCGCACACGAGCGTGCCGGGGAAGGAGGGCACCCCTCTGCGAGCAGCTCGGGGAGCCAGAGGCATTGCTGCGGGCTGCACGGCCGGGCACGTGCGGGGGGGTGCAGTGGGAAGGCAGGTGGTCCGGCCTCGAGGAGCCCAGCGGGTGGGAAGGAGAGCTGGGGTCTGGGGTCGGTGTGGGATCCGCTGGCAGGAGGGGAGGGAAGGTACTCACACACTGGCCCGGGGTCTGGAAGAAGCGGCAGGAGCAGAGGAACTGGCAGCACATGGGGTCCCGGTGGTACAAGAGCAGCAGCAGGATGAGGACGGCCACGATGAACACGGACGTGGACACCGCTGCCGGAGGTGGGACAAGGAGGGCGCGGGGGTGAGCCGGGCTGGGCAGGGCCTGCCAGCAGCTGCCCCCCTTCACCCCCTGCATTTCCGGGCACAAAATCAGCTCGAAAACAGACCACAGACACCGGCTTTGCCTGCCACCCGACTCCAGGACACCGAAAGCTCCGCTTGTCCCCCAGCCACCTCTCCCCATGGGGTCGGGGACACGGCACAGGGCTCGGGGGGCTCAGCCCCAGCTCTGCACCCACAGCTCATGAGGAGGCACCGGCCCGGCTCCAGCAGCTGCTGCCCCAGCTGGGGCTGCATGGTGCCGGGTCAGGCTCCCAGCCCCGTTCCCAGCCCGGTTCCCCCACTCCCAGCCCCGTTCTCAGCCCCATTCCCCCACTCCCGGCCCGTTCCCAGCCCCGTTCCTCCGTCCCCAGCCCCATTACCCCACTCGCAGCCCAGTTCCCCGTTCCCAGCCCCGTTCCCTGTCGTCCCCCGGCTCACTGGCGGCGACGACGATGGCCAGCACGTTGCCGTCCATGGCCGCCCCGCTCCCCCCGGGCTGCGCCATGCCTCGGCCCGGCCGGCCCGGGAGGGCGCCCCGCGGCGGGGCCCGGCCCTGCCCCAGGCACGGCCCCGGCCCCAGCCCCGCCCCCCGCCATTGGCCGCCGCGCCACCCCCCGCCGCCTCCTATTGGCTGAGGGCGGTACCGGAGGCGGGGCTGGCAGTTGCCATGGAGACGGGGCCCGGGGGGGTGGGCCGGGGGTGGGCCCGCCAGGGGGGGGGGGGGCAGCCCCAGCTGATTAATTAGTTAATGGGTTAATTACCGCTCGGGGCCATCAGGGGGCTGACAAGCCTCAGCAGGGCCTGAAGCATCACCCCCCCGGCCCTCAGCCCCTTCCAGCACCTCAGTAGCCCAGCACAGCACGCCACAGTACAGGAGATCGCTATATTTGGGGCGAGGGGCACAGCACGGCCATCCCCACAGCGCTGTCACACGTCCCCACACAGGGCTGCCCCCTCCACACAGCGCTGACAGCCCCCCACAGAGAGCTGACAGCCCCCCACAGAGCTGTCAGACATCCCCGTCCCTCCTGCAGCACCCCTCTCACAGCACCACTGTCCTCAATCCTCAAGGGACAGGAGGCGGCGAGGCGAGCCCCCAGGCAGCCTGAGCGCAGCTCTGCAGGAAGGTGGCACAAAAGTCTCGGGAGCTGCTCTGGCTGATGTACAAGCAGAGTGGATGGAGTGGGCGAGCTCTGGTGCCCTGGTCCGCAGCAGCTCCCCTGCCCCAGCCCAGCTGCAGGGGCAGTGTCTTAGTCCCAGGCCGAACACAAGCTCCGTTGCAGTCCAGCATGGCCCACCAAGCATCTTCCCAGGGTGAAGCATCTTCCCATGTAGCACTGGCTGGTGTTTGGGAGAGGAACGCTGCCGGCAGGCCCCCAAGCTGGGAGGTGGATGGGAAGCAGGAGGCTCTGCAGCTCCCTTTCCCCTGAGGAGGCAGCTTCTGGTCCCTCGGGGAAGCAAGCAGACAGCGGAGAGCAGATGGAGCCAGCCGGACCTCGTCTCACTTCTTTGCTTTATAGCCAGGGAAGCACAGCAGATCCTGAGAGCTTCTGCTGACCAGGGAGAAAGGAGAAGGCTGGGCCATGGCACAGGACAGCTGCCATCTCATCCGCACCAGGACATCAGCCACGTGCATCGCGTTTTGGCAGGGGACATGAGCAGCCCGGTGCCCAGAGCCTGAGCTGAAGCAGAGACAGAGGCTGCAGCATCCACAGCAGCTTACTGGGCTTAAACTGCTCACCGAGCCAGGGCCACCACGCAGCGAACACCATCATCCAAATATTTGGCACAGTCAGGCTGCTGCCTCGGAGGGCAGGCAGAGCCCCGCAGCCCTGGAGCAGCCCTGCCCAGGGGCAGCAGGATGCGGTTCCCCATCAGCCCCCAGCAGGAAATGGGGAAACAGCAAAACAATAATAATAATGATAACAATAATTAAAAAAAATGTAAACAACCCAGCACCCTGTCCTGTACCACCAGGACACCCAAGAGAACAAGGTATGTTACAGTCTCAGGGGAGATGGAGACACAAGGACTGCCCGGCCAATGCGGGGTCTCGTCTCTATTGCACTTTGCATCATATATATTTCTATATATATTTATAAAAATACGAACTAAAGGGCTGGGGTCGAGGGGATGAGATGCAAGCCCTGGGCCAGCAGCAGCTCCATGCACATGGCAGGTTTCGACCCATTCTGCTTCCGACTTTCCCTGTGTGCCCTGTCCCTGGAGTCCCCAGCCAGCCCTCCCGGGGGGCAGCCTGCAGCACAGGGCCTGATCCTGCACAGATCCACCTGGGGCCGGGCAGAGAGGACAGGATGCTGAGTTGGTCCAGAGCCCACCCCCCTGCCAGCCTCCCTTCCCAGCCCATCTCAACCCTTCCCGAGGCACCAAAGAAAAGAAGCACGCAGCTCTTCCCAGCTGCCAGCACCACCCGCACCCCGCGGTGACGGGCGCCCCGGCACACTCTCTCCTGGCCAGCAAGTGCCCGTTCCTGGGGGAGGTAGGCAAGACCACATCTCACACCTCCCTCTCCACCTAAAATAACCCACAGGAGGATTTCCCTGGCCCGCCGGTTCCCATACTCTTTTCCTCGAGTAACTACGGTGTGAATGGCACGGGGTGATGCAGTCCAGAGATGCCCCACGCCGGTGACGGAGGATGCTCCTCGCTCCCAACGCCGCCTCCCTGGCTGCTGCTGCTACCTCAGCCGCCCGTCAGGTTTGACGGGCCCCAGTTCTGATTTGGGGTCCGGGGACAGCGAGCTCCAGGAGGTTTTGCTGCAGGTCTCCAGGGAGGAGCAGGACGAGGAGCTGCCGACACAGACGTCTGCCACGGACCAGAAGGCGCTGATGGCGCTGTCTGCCCACTCGTCCAGCGCCCGGCCCGTCAGCTGCGCCTTCCCTGCCGCCGCCGCCTCTGCCTCCTCGGAGCGCGGCAGGTTCAGGATCCCCCCCAGGCCCTGGAAGCTCTGCTCCATGTACTCGTTGCGGGGGGGCCCACCGTGCAGCCAGTTGCTATCGTCTGGACAGGATGAGGAGAAAGAGATCAGCAGCGCGGTAACGTCCCAGCAGCCGGCTCTTCCCTACCACCCCCAGCACCCCAACCCCTGCAGCCCCGTCCCCTCCATGCCAAGGGGATGCAGCTGGGAGATGGAGGGGTGGGCCTGGCTCTCCTGCAAATGGGCCCACAGTGGCCTGTTTTGAGGGCTCACAGGGACACCACGAGGGGGGGACAGCTCCTGCCCTGCAAGCCAGAGGCCAAAACCAGGAAAAAAAAAAAAAAAGTCACAGAATCAGAGTGGTTGAGGTTGGAAGGGGACCTCTGGAGGTCATCTGGTCCAACCCCCCTGCACAAGAGCCAGGCATAGTTTTTCCTTGAGATCTACAGCCTTAAACACTGGCATGGACCAAGCAAAACAATGCTTTTCACCGTTTTTTCCCCACAGAAATACCCCAGCCCCGATCTCCAGAGCATCCTCACCTTTCCTGAGAGGCTGCTTGCGGTTGAAGGTCTGGGGCACCACCAAGAACTGGTTCTCCCCCAGGGGCTCCCAGAACTGCAGGAGGCGGATGGTCCAGACGCCGGGGCGCAGGGGCCGGTTGAGGGGGGGCTTGTACTGCGTGAACTCCGTCTCTGCATCCACCGTGATGTCGTAGGAGGTGGCGATGACGTACGTGGGGTCGATCCACACCACCGTGGCTGTCAGGTTGGGGCCCCGCGACCACTTCTGCATGGCCACCGGCTCGTCGAAAGGCCCCATCAAGCCTCCAAAATTGCGGAAGAGCCTTTCCTTGGGGTCCCACTCTGTGCCCACCTGCAGGGACGAGGCACAAGGCAGTGTGACACTGGGCAGGCTGACACGACCAGCTCAGGTTTTGTGCTTCAGCACCCCAAACTGGGGGGGGGGCACAGGCTTTGGAGCCCAAAGCAATGCACACCCAGCCTGCGCTGCTCCCCTGCCTGCCTGAACCACTTCAGGGCCAAGCCAGCTGCAAGGGATGCCCACTGCAGCCAGAGGTGCTGGCACCAGCAGCCTCAGCTCCCCCTGGAAGATCCCTTCAGGCCTTTCCCAAAGGATTAGCTCCACGCTCAAGTGGAATTCCTTGACAAAAATCCACTCTCAGCCCTGACAATAGCATGGTATCTCTCTGCCCCCCTCAGCATGCAGGTCAGGGAGAAAAGGAAGGGCAGCACGATGTGAAAAAGCTGGGGAGAAAAGTAGGTGTTGTCAGGGACACGTTTCCCATTTACCTCGAGGTTTTGTAACCGGTTTGCCTGCCCTCCGTGACCCGCCAGCTTCAGAGCTCCTTGGGGCATCATCCACACCTCCAAGGCCTCTGCCTGCCCCGTCGCCGCGTTCTGCACTTCCTGCATCACCAGGTACCCCTGGAAGCGGTCGTCGTAGAAATACAAGTGCACGCTGGACGGGAAGCCACGGGGCTCAAACCTGGAGAACGAGACAGAAAGGTGGCACGCGTGAGCATCGGCGTCCTCCCAGCAGCAGCTCAGAGCCCGGGCCGGGCTGCGGCACGTGCCCGACCTGCAGAGCTTCTCCTTCGGTGCCAGCACGGAGGCGGCTTTGCGGAGCCCCAGCCGGGAGAAGGCAGTGTAGAAGGTGAGGGTGACGTCGCTGAGGCCGCTGAGCCCATCGACGCGGTCGTAGACGTTCTCCCAGTACGCCTTCAGGGCCGGCGTGTTGGGGGGGTAGTTGCCGTAGAGGTGGGTGTCCAGGATCTCCAGCACCTCCTGATTCACCGTCGACTCGAACTTGCGGGCGAAGAAGGTGGGTCTGGAGAGTTGCTGGAAGAGCACAGGCATTTCTAGCAGCGGTGGTGGCACCCCCTCCGCCCTCCTGCCTCAGCGGGGCAGCTGGGCGTGGGGCACTGGGAAGGAACATGCTGGGACCCATCCTGCCCCCTCTGATGGGGCAGGGTAAGGAGCAGCGAAGCACAAACAGCCTCTACGTGGGATCCTCTGAGGCAGGATCAGTGGGAGCAAACGGTACGGTTAGTGGTTACGTGGATGGGTTCTCATCTCTCCCACTGCCTCCCCTTTAGGTGCTCAGAAGCAGACGTGGCATCTAGTTCCTGAGCTGCAATCTCTGCTCAGACGGGTCGCCACCCTCAGGAGCCTCTGCAGAGCCTTGGCCATGCAGCACTGCCTGCAGGATCGGGGCCATGTATCATAAAAGCTCAGGAATGCAGCCCCTGGCTAGAAAATCTTGCTAACTTCACTTTCAAGGGCTGGACCTCCCCCAGACCTCCCTTGTTCAGCCTACATCTCAGCTCACCGCGAGCATGGGAGGCAGTTCATCATTTGTCCTGCCCAAGAGGACAGCACTCTAGGGTGTTTTTACTGAGCAGATATTTGCCCCAAATAATAAGTCTGAAGGGAAAGAACAGGAAAACGAGAAAGCCTGGGAAAAGGAGTAGCACTGAAGGCAGAAGCCTGGCTGCTGGGCAGGACAGTCAGCATAATCCTGCCATCCAAGCATTTACAGACATCTGCGCCAAGCCCCACTCCGCCTGGAGAACCAATCCTGCTCCCGTCCCTTGCTGGGCTGGGGTGAGGCTCGTGCAGACGTGTGGAGCAGTGGCATAGCACCCATGGGTGCGCCTGCGGGGCAGCTCAGAGAGAAGGGCTGAGGACAGAGACAGGGAAGAGGGGAGAGAGCAGGAGGAAGGAGGATCTTTTTCACCTGTAGCCGGAGGAAGTCCTGGGGTTTGAAGTCATTTGGGGAGCACCCGCACCAGTCGACTATGTGTTTATATTGGCACTTACAGCCCAGCTTACGGTTCCAGTTGGTCACCCGCAGGTTGTTATCCACCAGCGTCTCGCAGGCGTGGCTGTTCTCCAGGACCGTGTGGAAGAAGGACTGTGCGGGGCAGAGAAGGGACAGGAGACCCATGGAGGTAGGTGGTTAACGGAGCCCCCTACCCCACGCTCAGAGGAACACAACAGGCCTGGAGAGCTCCTGGACAGAGACCTGTCCTGGTTCCCAGCACAGGGCAACCCGTAAAAGATCAGGTTATACACACACATCAGTCCTTGTCCAGCCCACAAGTGTCTGGACCTAAAGCACAGCGGTGGTTACAAACCCAGCCCTTGGCGTCTGCTCCTCTCCCACTCTTTCACACCCAGACCTGGGCAAAGGAGGCACAAAGCTGCCAGAGCAGAACCAGCGATGCCCTTCACAGCTGCCTAGGGCAGGGATGTTAAGCACAGGGAGAAGAAAATCCTGCCAAAGCCAGCATCGCTTTGTTTGCTTCTTGGGGAGTAGGAATAAGGCTGAATCAAAAACACGGGAGCCCTTGCAGCAATGCTGGCCCCAAACTTGGCTGCCCACGTCCCGCGGGCACCCACCTCGGCTGGCAGCAGCGTGTAGGTGTAGAACTGCCGCAGCTGGGACACCAGCTGGTCGTCCGCGTACACCACGTACTCCACGAAGCTGCGCGTCAGCGAGAACCAGTCAGAGCCCCCGTCCACCACGATGCCCTCGGGGATGTGGCGCTCGCCCAGCCGCCACATGTGGGAGTCACACTCGTGGAACAGGCGGTCCAGGCCCTGCTTCTTGATAAACCTGGGCACAGAGACAAGGGTGAGGGGCTAGGGACATGGTGGAACTCTCCTGCAGCGTAAAACCAATGAAAAACCACTCATGACACAGCTGGCCACACAGCAGCCCCGATACACCTCTGGTAGCCACAGCCAGAGCAGCCCCCCAGCCTCCTGTTTCTGTTCTTCTCCCCATATCCCCGCTTTTCTATTCCTCCAGCTCAGCTCTGCCCCTAGCTGGGGTTACCTGGCGTTGTCTCGGCCATGAGACTTCAGGAAGTTCTTATCTCGGTATTTGGACAGGAACATCACCAGCTCCTCGTTGGTCCTGAGATGCAAATTAGGAAGCGTTAATGGCCGCTGGGATAGAGCAACCCAGTAAACATTCATGCTGCAAGAGCCACCAGACACAAGGAGCCTCAGGCTGCTTGGCAGGCGCTGACTCAGACCCTTATCCCATCGTGGGAAGACAAAGCCCTGGTCCCTCTGCTGCCTGGCGCCTGCTGAGGGTGTGCAGCACCGATGCATGCCCAGATATGCACGTGTTCCTGTGCACATTCCCCTGCAACACCCCATTGAGAGGAAAACACAGCCTGTGAGGTATTGGCCGAGCTCCTGGGCAGAGACGGAACCAGCCTTGCCCTGGAGCACCATCGCCAGCACGTGGCTGCAATCTCCAACCCCACGCTCCCTGCTCCTCCCAGCAGCGTTACTCCCAGGGCTTGCTGGGGAACCACACAGCCCAAACCCTTCCGCTGTCCTCCCCCGACCCAGCGAGGTGCCCACCTTGTGGGGTAATCGGTGGCACTCAGGTTGATGAAGAAGTCCCAGGGCCATTCGGAGAGCTCCAGCAGGTCCTTCATGCTGCGCAGGTACATCTTCAGCAGGCTGGCACCTCCCCAGATGGTCACCATGCGCCAGGGCGTCACGCGGATGTTGGGGTAGTGCCGGGCCAGCTCCACCGCCTCACGGTGGAGGTAGTTGGAGCGCTGCAGGGGAACGAAGCTCACGGTCAGCAGGTGCTCATATTGCCAGGGATCCCCCCTCCTCGCCCCAGTCCTGACTCTGTCTATGCCTTGCTGCCCTGAGCAGCACCAGAGCTGGATCCTGCAGCCCTGCGGTGCCCCAGCTCGCTGCACGGCTGACCTTCAGGCTGCTGCTGCCAGGGGCTGCTCAGGAGCCTCAGGCAAGGGCAGCCAGACCCCATACACTGCCTGGAAGGGCTCAGCCACCCCTCCATGCTGCCGTGTCCCTTCTTGCTGTGTTCCCAACCAGCCAGACAGCCCAGCCTGCCTCTGAAGTCCCCCCCGAGCAGCAGAAGCAGCTCCATGCGGTTGCCATCCTATGACCTACCGCTGCCTGCCCAGGGCACAGCAGCCAGCCTCTTCCATTTGCTGCTGAGAAAAGAAAGTGGGCAGCCAGGACAGAGCTGATGGCCTGACCCCAGTGATCTTTTCCTTCCAGCAGGCAAATCCACAGCTCTCCCTGGGATCTTGTGAAAGGCAGCAGCACTGAGGGGAAGGTGAGCAGAGACTGCTTGCTCCCTGCAGCCCCAAGGGCTGAGCTCCCCCTGCTCTGGGCAGGGTGGACAGATCACAGAATCCTGAGCTGGAAGGGACCTACAAGGATCATTGAATCCTCCATTAAAACCTAAACGTATGTCTGAGAGCATTGTCCAAATGCCTCTTGAACTCCAGCTGGGGTCCTACCTACCCTTTTCTGGGGATGCAGAGAGCTCAGGGAGGGTCACAGCGCCACAGGCAGCGAGGACAAACCTCACCCAGCCACTTTCCCTAGCACAGGAGATGCTGCACCTCCGTTTACCACCCATCTGCACCCCAGCTCTGTGGGCTTTGGTGCTGGGCCCAGACACTGCCAGCACACCCTTTCCCCTGCCTCCCGCCACGCACCTTGTCCACGTGGATGTAGAAGAAGTGCTGCTGGTGGTACACCGCCTTGATCAGCCGCTTCAGCTGGCGAATGGCCCTGCCGTGCACCACCAGCATGTAGGCGATGCGCACGGGCTTGCTGGGGGGCAGCTGCTGCAGCCGGCTCTCGTCCCACTGGATCACGGGGCTGACCTTTCCTGGGAGGGGAGGAGAGGGCTCTCATCATTCACTGGCCTCGGATCTGGATGGCACAGGGCACACCGCTGCCCTGCCACGGCAGGGAAATCCGAGCGAGGCAGGGGACCACAGGGAGCAGCACGACATAGGAAAAACCCCGTACCGCTGCAGGGCACACGTGGCAGGACACGTTGGAAGTGGGAGTGCCCCCTCTGGTCCCTTATAACAAGAGCCAGCTGTGCCCAGCTCCGATCCCTGCAGCCGCTGCTGGCTGGGACGAGCAGACCAGCTTAAGGAGGCTGGCACAGCTTTGATGGGATTACACAGGCAGCGGTAATCTGGGAATCAGTGACAGCTTGAGGCAGCTTTTTGCCAGGTGGGACAGTCGGTCACACAAAGGAGCTGGCCCACGCGCCCCACTGGGATATTCCCAGTGCCCGGAGGCAGCCAGGGCCACCCCGGCAGGACTCACCCGAGAGCTGGCAGTGGCGAGGCACGGACAGGGGCATGAGGTTGCCGGCCCGGTGCAGACACACCACGTTGGCGATCTCCTGTTGGCACTGCTTGCTGCTGGCCCGGGCCAGCGCCGAGAGGGCGTCTTTGCCCGTGATCTCGCACTTGGGGGTGAAGCTGTTCTCGGTGGGCTGCGGAGCCCCCTCCACGCTGCCCGTGTCGCCCTGCTGGAAGACGGCCAGCTGGGCGTCCCCGCGTGCCTCCGTCAGGTTCCTCCGGCTGGAGGCGTCCGGCGCGGCCGGCAGCCGCCGTCCCGCTTTGTGCCTCGCCGTGACGGCTCTCACCACCTTGGACACCAGCACCCCGGGGCTGTCCGGCCGCCCCCGCCACCGCCCGTGCTTCCGACCGGCGCTGCCCCGGCGCCCGGCAGAGCTGTCCGAGTCCTTGGAGCCATCGCTGTTCTCAGGCAGCCTGGCTTTCTTCTGCCGTTCCTGTTCCAGTGGATGCAGAAGAGAGGACAAGGCATTAGCTCCAACCCCTGGCAGCGCGCTCAGAGCATCCTCGTTCCCAGTGCTCCGTGCTGGTGTCCCCACGGAGCCCGGTAACTGATACCCTTCTCTGCCAGGCTGCTGTCGCCACGAGCAAGGCAGGGACGGGTATCCCTCACTGCACTCCCAGGCTACGACCCCACAGCACCTCCCTGCACGGTTCTTTGCCCCTCACAGGCACAGCACCAGACCCCTACCTGCCAGCAAGGGAGACCCCGGGGTCACAGCACCCGGAGTACAAAACCAGGACACAACTTTCCACGAGGCTACATGGATGAGGTCAGTCATCTCAGCACCAGCCCTGTGCCTTCCTGCCCCTCCAGGGTCCCACATGAGCAGGGACATCCCCAAAAGGAGGGGGAGAGCACAGGGCTCCTCCAGCTGCTGGTAGTTACTTTACCAGGTGGCAAACGGACCAGCTCCTCACTTAAAGTCCAACTTATCCAAGAGAAGGGGTCCCAGCAGGGTAGCACACACCCCCTGGGGCTAACGGTGCTGGAGCTGTGTCACACAAGGTCCTGCCCACACTCCCTTCCCCACGCCCTGGCTCCCAGCACTGGGCTGGAGCGGGTGCTGCAATCACCGGCTTCTCCAGAAATCCCTTTAACGAACCCTCCCACGGAGCCAAGTTTGTGTGTAAAGGGAGCAGTTAATTACGCTTCGTTACCTCCGCCAGGCCGGCTGATTAGCAGAAATGAGTTAGCCTTGGGGAGAGCGGGGAGCTGTTCCCGGGCACGCTGCGGCTTGGACAGAGGTGACGGGAGAGGGAGCTGCAGGGCCAGGGTGCTGAGCTGGGGGTGGGCTCGGTGCGAGGATGCTGTCAGGTACAAGCCCTGTGGGATGCCCTGGCCACAGCGGCCCCGTGCCAACCCTCTGGGAGAAGCAGCCCTTCAGCACCTTCTGAGGACACACGGGTGCCAAATTAATCCACCACACGAGCCCCCCTGTGGGTGCAGCTGCTGGGAAGGTCAGGGCCAGGAGAAAGCACGATGTGCGAGGCTGGAAAGCACCTGGCCAAAGGCAGAGCCGGCCCAGTGTCCCTGAGCTACATGTGGGTACCCAAAAAAGGGCCACGCAGCTGCCTGAACCCCAAGGGGCTGGGATCAGACGAGGCTCCTTCCACTGCCAGGCACCATGGCCAGGCAGCAGCTCACCAGGCACCACGCAGGACCATCTGCGCAGTTACCAACCTGCTTTCTCCGCACAGCGTCGCAGGAGCAGGGAGGCAGGAGGTGACCGAGGAGCGAAGAGCAAGGCTTTTCCTCGGACTCGCCCCATCCCTGCAGGGAGAGCCTCCTGCCCTGGCAGCACCCACGGCTCCTCGGTGTACCCGACCCCACGCACGGCCCCTGCGCGATGCCCACGCGTGGCTGCAGCCCTGCGGTCCCCCAGAAGGAGCCCGGCTGCCGTCCCCAGCAGGGAAACCATCCCAAACAGCACCAGCTTTTCTGGAGCTGCTAGTTAACGAGCTCCGAGGCTCCTAATTACTGCCCCGCAGCGGAGCGATGCGGCCGCCCCGTGCAGGCAGGGAGCAGCCCTGGCCACGTTGCGCTGCTGCATTTAGGGCTCGCGTGCAGGGCTTTTGGCAGGGCTCCCAGGAGAGGCAGCAGCTGCCTGTCCCTGCTCCCAAAACGAGTCCAGCTGCCTGCCGGAGGTCATTTCCCCCGTCCTGCATCCCCTCTGCCTCCTCCCGACGCCACACCGCCGTCCCCTCTGGGGCCAAACACAAATTGGGAAATAAAAGTACGGTGGGGAGAGAGCGGAGATCCTCGTGGGGAGGAGAGTTACCACCACCTGGTGTCCTGCAGGGCTCTGCCTGGGCCTGGCTGCTCTCGGTGTCTGCCAAACACCCGCTCCCATCAGGCCAAACAAACGCCAAAACTTGCCAAAGTCACCGGGGGAATCTGGACACAGCCACCGACAGCTCAGGCAGCAGCTGATCCTTAAACCTCGCCACTGAAAAGGACTCAATCACAGCCCCTAAAAGCAAGTTTTTGGGGGCAAAAAATACAAGGAGGCATCTCAGCCAAGCTGCGAGCAAAGATGTTTCAGAGGAAGCCTCTCTGGAGGCCACTGTGCATGGCTGACAGCAACACACAGGCCCAAGAGGTGCCTCCGCCTGCCTGCACGGAGGAAGATGGGAGGCGAAGGGGGAGAACAAGGACGGGCTGGGCTGCGCCACGTCTCCCAAGTGGCAGATCCTCGCCTCTGCCCACGGGGACGTTCTGCAGTCTGTGCTCAAGGAGCCAGCTCCACCCGCTCGCGTGCCGCTCGGGAGCCGTCGGTGCCACCGCGAGGAACTGATCCGACTTCTGCTGGTCTGAGGGCCACGAAGCGTCCGCGTGGTGAGTACGGGGAGCCGCTAGGGCCTGGGACCGGCACCAAACCCGAGCACGGGTACCTCCAGACAGGCAGATCCAGGGGCGCTGTGCAGACTCCAAGGTCAGGAGCCACCCCGCGTGTGTGGGCTTGCAGCAGGGCCAGGACCCAGGCGACACGTCCTCCTCCTGGCTGGGGGCTCTGAGGCAGCCACAGCCCGCTGCAGGGCAGAGCGCGCCCGGCGCTGCTGGTGTGAGATGATCTTATAACCTGCTCCAGTGAAGGGCAAAGCCCGAAGCCAAACGAATCCTCGCGCAGCCTCTGCCCAGCTCGGAGCAGGGAGGCACCGGGGACGGATCCTGCTGAGCCGAGCAGTGTGGAGGAAGAGAGGAGGCCGCTCATCCCGTCAGCCAGCAGGGGCACAGGGATGTTCCCAGCCTGTCCTCCGGGAGATGTGACTCACAAGAGGACTCCGGGGCGCTGCAGCCTCTCGCACAGCCTAGGTCAGGACCACCTCCCTCCTTCCCCTGCTCCCACGCCTCTGGTGGCGCCCAGACCTGGCTGGGAACAGCCCTGCCTGCTCCCGTCACCCCTCCAGGAAGGGGACAGCCGTCGGAGCAGCCCTTTGGGGAACACACGGCCGCCAGCCCGGGCAGGGGGCACGCAGGGTGACCGTCCCACTAGCCCAAAAGGCCAGGCGAGCTCACGGCGCGTGGAGGACCTGCGGCTCCCCTGGGGGCGTGCTGGGGGCGAGCCAGGCCAGAGCAGTGCCCATCAGCGGGAAGGAGCCGTTCGCGCACACAATTAGGCGATCCCAAAGTTCCCCAAAGCCATCCAAGGCGGCAAGGTCAGGGTCACCGGGGAGAGCTCGCCTGCTGTCATCTTTACCAGAAATGCCCCCGGGGAATGGCAGCTCCTCCAGGCCTGGCCAAGATCAGGAGCTGGAGAAGGGCAGGGACACGAGGAGCTCTGCTGTCCCTCTAAGTAACCACGGCTACCTGGACGTTTCCCAGCTTGCTGATGGGTTTGGGCTGCCACAACAGCTCAGGATGCTTCACGCCTTCTCCGCTGCAAGGCCCCAGAGCCGTGAGCCTGCTGGTGGTGAGCCATGCTGAGTCCAGAGGACGGGACCATGGCCAAACGTGTCGGTGCCCAGCTCAGCGTTGGGAAGAGACGTGGGGAAACCAGGCGAGGACGCTCCAAGAGCCACCGCTGGTGGACGTGTGGGGCAGCAGGAAAGGCAGGAGGCAGCCCAGCGGACAGCAGTGCCCCGGGGGTGCCTTCCCAAGCAGGACAGGATGGCGCAGAGAGGGAAGGGAGGCCGGGACTGGTGAAGTGCCCTGGCCAAGGTCACAGAAAAAGGGACGGGGCCATCAGGCCGCCCTGGCTGCTCTCACACTCACAGCATCTTCAGATCAGAGGCAACTCCACATCCCGTCTCCTTGCCACGTTAATTCCCTGGCTCCGTTTTGCTGCTGGGTGGACGTTGGGCACGAAGTGCTGCCCCTCGAGAGGCGTCCAGGGGCTGGCAACGAAGCCGCCGAGCGTGCCACCACCTCACGCCTTCCTCCTGCTCCTCGCCAGGCGCTGCCGTGATCCTCTCCTTCCCCTGTCGCTCTCAGGGAAAGTTCCTGGTGCCACGAGGAGCCCTTTCTTGGGCAGCCAGAAAACAGGGGTGAAACGCCCGGCGAGGGAGCCTGCAGAAGGGGGGCTGCCGGCCCCACGGCCTGCTCCGGGCGAGATGGGATCCAGCCGCAGGCCTGGGCTCCGTCCGAGCAGCTCACGAGGAAACAGACACGTGGAAACTGGTGACCAACGTGGGGAATTCGGTGGCCAACAAGGCAAAATTGTTGGCCAGCGTGATGAAATTAGCAGCCAACACGGTGAAATTGGCGTCCCAGGGGCCAGGAGCCGTGTCGGGGGGTGGAAGCGAGGCGGCCCACAGCCCCCAGCGCCTGCTCCTCGCGACCTTGGACCCTCAGGGACCCTCGGGGCCCTGCCTCAGTTTCCCCAGGCGCTGGGGGCGGCGTTTGGCTGCGAAGACCCCGCGTGGCCGCAGGGACCCCCGGCCCCTCTCTGCGGCCGGGCGGGAGCCCCCCAGCGTCCCCCCGAGTGCCACGGCCCCGCTACCGGCTGCCCCCAACCCACAGCCCCTGGGGACCCCACTAACCCCCCCATTACCCCCCCACGCAGCACATCCTGACCACGACCCCCCTTTCCCCATCCCCACGCGCAAACAACATGGGGACTCCCCCCCACCCCTCCAAATGCCCCTAAATCCCCCCAAATCGCCCCAAATCCCCTCCCAGCCCCCCCAGCCCTTCTCCCGCCGCCCCCCCCCCGGGCGCACCTCGGCCGGGCCCTCCTCGTCGAGGCCGGCGGAGCTCCAGAGGACGAGGCCCTGCAGCAGGAGGATGCCGAGGGCCGTGGCCAGGGCCAGCCGGTAGCGCCGGGCCAGCTTCCGCGCCCGCCCGCTCGCCACCATCGTCAGCCGCGGGGCGGGAGGCGGCGCGCGCACGCGCGGGGAGGGGCGGGGGGGCGAGGGGGGAGGGAGCGCGCATGGGCAGCGGGGCGGGGAGCGGGGGGCGGAGGGGTTGGGGGGGGGGGGCGTGCAGGGGTGCGTGCATGGGGCTGTGCGGGTGTGCATGGGGTGTGTGGGGTGTGTGTGTG
>NC_048910.1:6241487-6249682 GCF_011077185.1 Oxyura jamaicensis | reverse complement strand
CATGGCGTGCGTGTGCATGGTGTGTGTGCATGGTGTGTGTGTGTGTGCATGGTGTGTGTGTGTGCATGGTGTGCGTGTGCATGGTGTGCGTGCATGGTGTGCATGTGCATGGTGTGTGTGCATGATGTGTGTGTGTGCATGGTGTGCGTGTGTGTGCATGGTGTGTGTGTGTGTGCATGGTGTGTGTGTGTGTGTGCATGGTGTGCGTGTGCATGGTGTGTGTGCATGGTGTGTGTGTGCATGGTGTGTGTGTGTGTGTGCATGGTGTGTGTGCATACACGTGGGTGTACATGGGTGTGCGTGTATGCTGCGTGCATGTGCATGGGTTTGTGCATGTGTGCAGAGTGCGTGTGCATGGGGGGGTGTGCATGCATGGGGCTGTGCATGGGGGTGCATGTCTGGTGTGCATGCATGGGTGCGTGTGCATGGGTGGGTGTGTGCAGTGTGTGTGCATACATGTGGGTGTACATGGGTGTGCGTGTATGCTGCATGGGTTTGTGCATGTGTGCAGAGTGCGTGTGCATGGGGGTGTGTGTGCATGCATGGGGGTGTGCATGTATGGGGGTGTGTGCATGGGGGTGTGCATGGGTGCATGGGGGTGTGCATGGGCGCATGGGGGTGTGCATGCATGGGTGCGTGTACATGGATGGGTGTGTGCAGAGTGTGTGTGCATGGCTGTCTATGTGTCCGTGCATGTGGGTGTGCATTTATGGGCGTATGCATGCATGGGTGTGCATGTATGGGTGTGCAAGTATGGGTGTGTGCGTGTGCATGGGTGTGCGTGTGTGCATGCATGTGGGTGTGCATGTAGGGGTATGTGCGTGCATGGGTGTGGCTGTGCATGTGGATGTGCATGCAGAGTGGGTGTGCAGGGGTGTGCATGTGTGCATGCATGGGTGTGTGCATGTGCCTGGGGCACTGGGGTGTGTGCACTGGGGGTGCATGTGTGAGTGCATGTGCATATGTGCACACTGGGCTGTGCATGTGTGTGTGCAAGTGCATGTGTGTGCAGGGGTGTACACTAGGGTGTGCATGTGTGTGTGCACTGCGGTGTGTGCATATATGTGTGCATATGCATGTGTGCACATTGGGGTGTGCATATATGTGCATGTGTGCACGCACTGGGGTGTGCATGCCTGCATGTGTGTGCTGGGCTATGAGTGTGTGCCTGCATATGACTGCACCGGTGTGTGTATGTATGCGTGCATGCACCTGCCTTGTGCTGGGGTGTGCGTGTGCAGATGCACATGTGAGCACTGGGGTGTGCACGCCCGCAGCAGGGCACCCAAAGCTCCGGTGAAGCTGCAGACACAGGCCGGGCGTTTCCTGGCAGTGCCCCCCCTGTTTCCTGACACTGCCCCTGCCTCAGCCGCTCCCAGCCCTGCAGCACACGTCCCAGTCCCACCATCCAACAGCCGCCGGATCCAGATAAGACCAAAATGCAATTAAAAAAATAATAATAATAAAAAAGTGCAATTAAAGCCCAAACCCAACCCACCGAACCCCAGCATGAAGCAGAGCCCAGAGGGGCAGGAGCCCCGCGGCAGGGTGCAGGAGGCAGCAGCGCCCCGAAGCAGCCAGACGTGGGGTGCGCACCCGGGGCCGAGGCGCAGCAGAGCCGCGTGCCCCGTGGGAGCTGTGGCAGAAGGGGAAGCGGTGCCAGCAGCGATAACAGCGCCCTGCGGTCCCACACCCGCTTCCTGGGCAGATCCGCAGCTGGGGTGAGTTTTAGAGGGAGGAGGTTTGGGTAAGGACGAGGTTTCTGGGGCTGCTGATACAGCCTGCGGGGCCCCGGGGGCTTCCCCTCGTGTGGGAGCCGTTTGGTCCCAGGGTGAGGCCCCCCCCCCCCGGATGCCTCCCCCTGCCCAGGGCACTGCCAGGCGCAGGAGGAGAGAAGGGGGCACCCTCCGGGGGCTCAGAGCGATGCCAAAGGAGCGAGGCTCCTGCCGGACATGTGAGCTGCAGGATCCTATATAACGAGGGTGTTCTCCCCGCTGTTTTCTCCCCGTCCCAGCTCAGCACCCTGCAAGCCACCAGAGGTCACGTTTAGGTGGTGTTTGGAGGCTGGCTGCCTAAACCAAGGCAGGATCGCTCCCCCAGCCGGGCACATTGCGGCTGACCCCGTAGTAAGGAGCTGGGGGAGCAGCCACGGAGGAGCGAGAGCTGCGAGGAAGGACCGGGGGCTCCCCGAGCCCTGCACCCCTCCCCAGAAGGGATTTATTTGCACTCTGCTGCTCAGCTGAGCAGTACAAATTGTGGAATATACACGAGTTCCAGCAAAACTAATGCCCAGGGTCCTCCCCTTTGCACCTGGGTGAATTACAGAGGATTTGGGGGACCCAGCGCGGGCTGCAGCTCCCCAGTTCAAGCCCTAGCATGGATATGGGAATAGCCAGGGGGGAATCTGGGCAAAGCTGGGACACAGCGGGTGGATGTGCCCAGGTGCTGAGCAGGGATGCTCGCAGCCGCTTCCACCCCCTCGGATGCAGAAAGTGCGGCGGTGTCCCCAGCCAGGCGTTATTTCTGTCCTCCTGGCAGCCGCCCTGCGACGCTGCTGATGCTGGAGAAAACACAATTATTATTATTTTCAGCTCTTAACATCACCCAGGAAGGCTTGCAAAGTCTCCAGCTGGGAAATCCGAAAGCCTCGGTGGGCGGCTTCCTCGGCCCCGCAGCGCCTGCTCCCCCGCAGCCCGTGGCTATTTCTGCCTTAGAGCTGTGGGGAGGGCGCTAGTTTAGGAAAGCCGCTTCGTTCTTTTTTGTAAAGCGTGAAGCTACCCCCGGACAGCGCGTTACGGGACCTAGTTACCCAAAAACCCCAACTGCTTCATCCTCCCGTTGGTAACACCGGGCTGTTGGCACTGCCAACTGGGTTTGTTTTCCCCTGCTCGCACGCCGAGTCCGCAGCACCGCTGCTCTGCGCCCTCCCCTGCCTGCTCCCCGGCCCCGGCAGGGCTGGTCCTGGACACTTCTGGGTGCCGACAGCTCCCGGCCGACCCCGGGGATAATTCTGGCTGCCCGAAGGGGAGCAGCCACCGCAGCAGTCCCTCACAAACCTCCCTCGGTTCTGGCAGAGTGGCGATGCTACGCCAGGCTTCTTCAATGAACCGAGCACAGAAATACCCAAACACAGCTTTGTAACAATTAACAACTTTAACTGTTTCCCCCCAAATGAGTCTGCCGGCATTCCCGACTGATGCACGGAGAGGTGCCGAACCCCAGCCTGTTCCCCGAGAGGCTCGGTTGCTTTTACTGATAAAGGGGTGATGTTTTATGGAGAACAACACCTTTAGAGGGTGCCGAGAAATAAATAACCAGCGGAGCCGAGGAGAGGGAGCGCGGGGCTGTGGGGTTTTGGGGGAGCTGCTCCCCAGCAGCTGTGCAGGAGGGATGGGAACACCTCTGCGGTCTCCTTCGGGGCACGGGCACGAACACAAAGGCTGGTTTGGGGCTGTCCAGGACACCCGGCACCACACTGCACCCCTAACGTGGGATGCCCTAGGTGCTAGCAGTGCCTGCAGGCACAGGGCACGTGGACGCAGCATTTCTCCTTGCCCTGCTCTCGGGAGCTGCCAGCTCTGATCCGTCGGTGCGAAATGTCAGCGCGAGGCAGGGGCAGGCGCGGGGGCTGCAGCCCCTGGGCACCACGCAGCAGTGGGGGCGCGGAGCCAGGCAGCCCCCCTGCAGCACTCAGCCCCCTTTGCCTGGACAGTTTTGTCCCTGTGGGCAACCCAAACACGAGGCTGCTTTCCGTTCCCGGCACCACGGCTGTACCGTGCATGAGGTCTCCAGGTGCAGGGCAACGATTTCATCCCCGTGCAGCGCCCCTTGCTCAGCATCGTCCTCTCCAAGGCAGCTCCAGGGAAGCGCCAGAGCCTGTGGGAGCAGCAGCTCCGCAGGGGAGCCGTCTCCTGCCCAACTCAGCATCCGTCCCGGTGTCCCCACGTGGGTCCCGTGCCCAAGGTCCCATGCAGAGCGGCGGTGCTGGGTCCTGAGCCCTCACTGCGCCGCACGCTGCCGGGCTCGAGGCACGTTGGCGTAGAGCAGCTCCTCCTGCTGCTGGGATTTGCGCACCGTGGCGTAAGTGGGCTCCTTTTTCTCTTCCAGATTCTGGGATAGGAAGGGAAAACAATATTAAAAAGGCAGCGTTTGTGGGCTTCCCCAAGCAAACGACCCTCCACCTTCTGCAGGAACATCTTGCATCCTTTTGGAGCGGGCACAGGGAGCAGGGAGCATGAGGACACCCGCGTTGTCCGCTGTCATTTGTGTCCCCCCCAGCCCTGTCCCTCTGCAACCAGATCCAACCCCGCCGCCGGCTGCGCCCCCCCCCCCCCCCCCCCGGAGAGGTGACAGCCCCAGGCTGGTGTCCCCTGCTGCTGCCTGGTTCCCCACCTGGCTGTGCCTCTTGACCTCCGTGTAATCGGTGGCTGCGTTTGCCAAGGGGCGCAAAGCCTCCGCGTTGCCGTAGGGCTGGCTCTCGCCTGCGCCGGCCAGGTGCTCAATATCCGCGTAGTGCAGCACGTCCGCTCCCTGAAACAGCGCCGAGAGCGGTCTGGGGGTGCTCCCAAGCTCCCTCCAGCCCCCCTGGCTGCAGGGGTGGACACCCCTCCCATCCCACCCCACCTCCCCATCGGGGCTGGGATAGCGCCAGGAGCACCGATGGAAAATTCACCCACCTGACCCCAATTCCCCTTCCCAGGGGTTCTCGGTGGCAGTGGCACAGGATCGCTGCTCGGCTCTTTCTGCCGGCCAGCCGAGCCCTGAGCACCCCCCCCCCAGCTGCAGGGAGCAGCCGTGAGCCCGGCTGAAGCACGCTAAGGCAGCGGCATGGGGCTGGGCTCGGGGCGCAACCTTTCCCCTTCCAGCAGAGCCCGGGGCAAGCAGTCCCGACAGGAGCAGGGTTTGCCTTACTGCGTTCGATGTGCCACCAATCCTGCCCATCTCGACAGCTGCTCCTGAGAAGGCTGAAACAGAGACGTGGTCGGACACAAGCAAAGCCAGAGGATCAGAAATATGTATATATAAAAACCCACACTGCTGCTGCCAACCTCAGTGCGAAACGGGAAGGAAGCCTGCTGCCCAGTGAGCACCCGAAGGGGCTCGCCATACCGAACCAGGCCCCAGCCACCAGCTGGTGATGGCCCCCGCTGGCCCTCCCCACAAATTCTGTGTCCAATCTGCTGCAAACCTGGCTACAAAGCCAAGCAGGCTGCGTGCCTGTGGTGTGAGCACACTGAGTACAGCGCACGGTGCCGTGCCACGCAGCACCCATCCCACCAGCCGCCTTTCCCCATCACCCCCACCCGAGAAGTCCCTCGGTGGAGGTCAGGAACTGGGAGGGTTAGCGAGGGAATGGGGAACTAAGATCAGAGGAGAAAAAGCAACAGCACGCAGCACGAGAGCCCCGCTTACCCTGCTTCCTCTTCCTGGACAATACCACCAAAACCATGGCAGCAACAACGAGCAAAACCAGAACCACTGCGATGCAGGGAGTGAGGACGACCAGAGGTATGTCCAGGCTGCAAGAGAAGAGTTCCTGCCCTCGCACCTCTCAGCTGCACCCGGCAGCGGGCACCGCGGGGCGCATGGGGCCATGGCCGGAGGGTCACGGCCGTGGGCGAGGGGCTTCCCTGGGGAGCGAGGGAAGCAGGCGCCGTGGTCCTCAGCCTGCAAGCAGCAGGGGCGGGTGGGACATTGGGTTCTGCCTCGTTCTGCTGCGTCCTGAGCATTTGGAGGAGCACTGCCTCTTAGTTTGCTCCGGTTCAGCTCCACTCTTCGGTGGCTTTGTTGTAACAGAACGAGGCACACTGAGATGTGTCACCCGGGCTGCTTTAGGGGAAGCAGTTACCCCCGAGCACGGTGACGGAAGCCTCAGCTTTCTCAATTCTTGCATCACCCCCAAGGGACAGCAGAGCGGGGAGGAGGCTCCACGCTCCGGCCCCAGGCTCTGTCAGGAAGCCCCCTTCAAAGCAGAACAGGACACAGCTCAGCCCGTGCTTGGCTTCCCACGGGCAAACAGCCCCGCTGAGCCTTGGGGAAGGAAACGGGGCCAGTGCTGCAGGCGAAAACCACTTCTTGTATGGCCAGGACCTGCAGACTGTTTAAGCTGCAGGCGGGCAGACGTGGCTGTGGGGGGGCTGAGCAGCCCCCGGTGCTGCGGTTGCTTCCCGTGCGAAGCGGGTGGGGTGGAGTGCTGGCTCCCAAAGGCAACAGCAGGAATCCCTGAGGGAAGCCCGAAGAGCCAGGAGTGCTGCAGCCCCGGAGAGAGCTCAGGGAGGGAGGCGGCCGCTGCTCGCAGTGCGGGCCAGCAGCTGGCACTCACCCGTGGTCTGGGTCGGACGCGGGGCTGGCTGTCCCCAGCCTCCCTTCCTGCTGGGCATGTGGCTGCGTGGGGCCCGAGGTGGACCCGGGCGGTGTGGCCGAGGCAGAGGGCGATGCTGTGGACTTGGGAGCTGCGGCAAGAGGAGGAAAAAGGCTCAGCCAGGCTCCCTGCCTCTGCAGGGGAAACGCTGCAGGCATTGCAGCGGGTCGGAGATAACCTCACCGTCCTGCCAGGGCACCCTGCGTCCCCTCTGCTGTGTCCAGAGCGCTCAGCCCGAGGTGCGCGGCTCTAACCCCACACCCGGGGGGATTACAGCGGGATGCCAGCAGTCCCAGTCCCCCCAGCACTCACACACCCCTCCCAAGCAGAGTTCAGCCTGCAGGAAGGGGCCCTGGGCACCCCGTGCGCCACCGGCACCGACATGGCAGGGAAATGGGCTGGGAGCTGGGGACTCCATGGAGCTGGCACTGAGGGCAGGAGGGCGCAGGCAGGGAGAGGGCCACGGGGTGGGGAGAGGGGCCACAGGGCACGGGGAGAAGGGCGATGCACCGCAGCCGTGGGGAGGCTGCCCCAAGAAGGGGCCGTGGGGACACCTGGAAGACACCGAGGTGCCCTGGTGACCCGGTGCAGCCCCGCGGTGCATGGGCACCCACCTCCTCCTGGCTGCCCCTTCCCACAGCCCCTGCTCCTGGCATTTCTACTTCGCTGGGGGGGGGGGGGCAATGTTGGATCTCGGGGACCCGCAAGCACTGACCTGGGGACACGATCACCTCCACATTGTCACTGTCATCGGTGAGAATTAGGAACCTCCGCACCCCGCAGCGGTAGGTGCCCGTGTCCTCTGCCTTCAGGTTCTGTATGGTCACGGTGAACACCCGCTGGGTGCGATTGTCCCAGATGGAGAACCGGCCCCGCCGCACCCAGGGCTCCTCCTTCGAGGTGGCGATGATGTGGCCGTCAAGATCACAGGTACCAAACACTCCCGGGCGGCACCAGTACTTTGGGTTGGTCTCGTAGCCGTGCTGGTACGTGCAGGACACTGAGAGGGACCCCCCCCGGTACCCACGCACAGTGCCGGGCCCCGTCACTGCCTGGCCGCCTGCCGGGAGGCACAGAGCCGTGCAGGCGAGCAGCACCAGCCCCAGCCTCAGCACCCCCAGCCCCAGCCCCAGCAGCCTCGGCATGGCCGTGCGCGCCCCGACCTCCGCGCCCGGAGCCTCCCGGTGCGGCTGCGGAGCCCGGCCCGCCCCCGGGGCCGTACCTGGCGGCCGGGCGGAGCTCGGTGACCGCTGCTTCCCCCCTTTAACTCCGCACACACTCACACCCTCCTTACCACCCTCCCACCCCGCTTCGTCCCCTCGAGGAGACCGGAGGGAAGGATGGAGCCTCGACGCGGTGCCCGAGCGCTTTATTGCGACGGGGAAGCGGCGGCCGGGGGGCTGAGCGCCGAGAGCCACGGTGCTCAGCCCCTCCGCAGGCTCAGCCAGAGCACGGCCATGCTCATGGCCAGCAGGGCCAGCAGCTGCAGCCCGGCCAGCAACGGGAACCAGCGGAGGCTGTCGTAGCGCCCCGATGGCACGTCCACATCCAGCAGCACATCATCCATGCTCCTTGGAGCATCCGTGCTCGCGCCCGGTGGTAGCGGCCGTGGGGTGGTCCCAAAGAGGGCATCGGTAGTCCCCGGTTGTGGCGCTGCAAAGGTGAAGGGGGCCCAGCTGCGTGTGCAGCCCCCTGCTCTCTGCCCCCGCTGCGCCCGGGTGTCGCCACCTCCCGCAGCCCGCTCCCAGCCCTGCACCTTGCGGCCGGGGTGGCACTGGTGCTGCGCAGGGGACCCGCAAGCACTGACCTGGGGACACGATCACCTCCACATTGT
>NC_048910.1:6233074-6241477 GCF_011077185.1 Oxyura jamaicensis | reverse complement strand
TGCCGGGAGGCACAGAGCCGTGCAGGCGAGCAGCACCAGCCCCAGCCACATGGCCAGGCTGGCCTTTGGCACCCTTCGGGGAGCCCTCCGGCCAGACATGCTCCTCGGTGCCTCTCGGGGGCTTCGCTTCCTCTTTTGCCAGTGGCTCAGCATCACTCACTGGTGGAGGCCAGGCAGCTGCATGGGAACCTCTGGTGTCAGCTGATTTCCCACATCCTCTTCTTGCACCAGCAGCACTCCCAGCCCCCGTGCCTGGCCCCCACATTGCGCCCCTGCCCCATCGCTTCCCCTTGCCCCCGGGGAGCCCCCACGGTGGGTGCAGCCCTACCCCTCCGTGCCTCGCTGCCGCGCCGCGCGGTGCCTCCAGACAGCGGGGCACACAGCGGGGTCTGCACCCAGGGGGGCTCAGCCCTGTGCAGGGACCCCCTGAGCCCCAAACATGCCCCGTCCCTGCTGCCCTGGCCGGGACGTCCCCTCCCATCCCCACCCCTTGTCCCCTGGCTGCAGCAGCCCCCCCAGCCTCCTCCTTCCTCCTTCTCACCGACTTGCTGATCCTGCGGTTTGCTGAGCAAATCCCTCAGCAGAAGGGGAGCTGGGTGGGTGCGCAACAGGGTGGGTGAAAACTGGCCGATGGGCCGGGCTCGAAGGGTTGTGGTGCCTCAAAGGGTTGCAGGGCCTCAAAGGGCCGTCGTGCCTCCAAGGGCTGTGGTGCCTGGGTTACATCAGGCTGTTGGCCAGTCACTCGTGGGGCTCCCCCGGGCTCCGTTCCAGGGCCAGTTCTCCTCCAAGACCTGGATGCAGAACTCGAAGGCATTTGCAGGTGATGCTAACTTGGGAGGAGCTGTTCGCGCCCCAGAGGACGGAGAGGCCCTCGCGCACAGCCCCGCTGCTGGCACCGCCCGCGGCGAAGGTGAGGAGGGAGCTGTAAGGCACGCTCCTTGAGGTCTGCCCTGGTCTGACAGCACTGAGGGTGCCCCTTGGTGGAGACACGGCCTGGCCCTGGATCCTGGCCCCCTGGATCCTGGTCCCCAAAGCGGGCTCTCTGCAGACCACGGATCCGTCCTGCTGCTGGGAACGAGCTGGGGGAGAAGTGGGAAGGGCGCAGCGACGCTGGAGGGACGCAGCTCCCAGGCTCGGCCAGCTGCAAGGGAGCCTGGAAATGGGCGTTTGGCTCCACCCGGCAGGGCTGGCGCTGCTGAGGGCTCCTCTCCCCGCAGCGGGGCTCAGCCAGGTGCTCGTGTCCCCCCCAGGACACCAAGTCCCCCAAACGGGGCTCCCTGCACGTCCCCAAGTGTTCGTGTTGGCAGCCCCCGGTGCCCTGACCAGAGCTGGCAGCTGGAGGAGGACGTGGGCAGACAGACAGACAGCAGCAGGATACCCAGGTTATTGCAAAGTGCCTTTCCTCAGCAGCTCCAGCTCAGCAGACGCAGGCTCTCTGCACCCCGAACCCTCCCCGCTGCAGCCTTGGGGGGATCCGGCAGCAGTTTGGGCTTTGCAGGGGGAGAGGTGCCTGGTGCTGGGTGTGGGGCAGGGGGGCAGGGGGATGCCCCGGGACCGTCGGGGCGGGCAGGCTGCACGATGCCCCAGACAGCTGCAGGTTTCCCCGGGGGCTGCATCTCCTGCGCGGGTTCCTCACCCACACGGCCGTGCACACCAGGGCCAGCGCCACGGGCACCTTCAGGCTGAGCAAGAGCAGCAGGCAGGTGATGGGCAGCCCGCCTCATCGCCACAGGACTCCTGCCCCTCTGGAAAAGGGGGAAAGGGAGACCCCGCCGGAGGCTGAGGCAGCTCCTTCCCCGTGTGCTGCCCTTCCGTCCCCCGCCTCCCACACCGTCCATCCCCGTAGGGTGAGAGGAAGCTCGGTGTTCTCCTCTGGCCGTGGGCTATCTCCCTTCCCACAGACCCGGGGGGCTGGCCGGGAGCTGCCCTCCACCCTCCCGGCCCCTGGCTCACGGCAGATAACCTCCAGATGTAACTTCAAGAAGCGGCCGGCGGCCGCCAACCTGCTTTCTGCTGGTAAACCTCCCCAGGAAAACTGGCAGCAAAGCCTCACCGCCACATCCCCAGGTCCCTCTCCTCTTTCCTTGCTCTGAGCTTTGTTTCCCCTCACCCTGGTGCCCCCGAGCACCCACCGGCACGGCCCCAGCACCACCGGGGTCCCCGGGGCCCCTCTTTCACCCGGAGGGTCCCAGAGGCGTGCTGAGCCCCAGCAGGGAGGTCCTTTCTTGCCATTTATCTAAATTTAAAGCAACCCATTTACATCCAAGGCAGGAAAACAGCCCAGACACCAGCGTGCGAAGGAATCGGATGTTTTTTTCCCATCTGGAGGCGTTGGCCAACCCGCAGAAGCAGCAGCAGGAGGCTGGGACGGAGCGGGGACGCACTGAGGGTGGGGAATTGGGGTGTCCCCGGGCTCCGGGGGCTCTGTCCATGGGCAGAGGCTGTCAAGCTGCTGAGATCCTCCCGTGATGGATCCACAGCCTCTGGTGAAGCTCATTCCCATCCTGCAGCCCCCCTGTCCCCTGCCCAGCTCGGAGCAAAGCGCCGGTGTGTCTGCAGGGGACCACCTGGGGACCCCGCTGCCCGCCCGCGGCGCTCCCTTAGGAGCAGAGGAATTAATTTCCTCGCTGGGCGCCGCGGCCGGGCCCCCCCCTGCTCCTGTCGTGGCACAAGGTGTTGGTGTAGAAGTTCTCATCCTCCGGCTCGGCGTCCTGCTCCATGGCACTGCTGCCGTGCCGCGGGGGCGGTGTGTCCCCAGGGTCCTGGTGCACGGCAGGGGCTCAGCAGGCGGCACGGCACGGCCGGGTGCTGCAGGGCTTCCCGGTTCCCTGCTGCCCATGCTGGGCTCTCACCTTTGTCAGGTCCAGCTCGTTGTCGTAGACGTTGTCCAGCTCCCTGGCAAAGGCAGGCTTGGAGGGGGTCGGGGGGGGGTTGGAGCGAGGGGGCAGCGAGTCCCCAAAGTCCTGAAATGGGCAGCGGGGTCAGGGGGCAGCCGGCCCTGCTCCCTGCATGGCTCAGCCCCACGGGCTCCAGCCGTGCCCCCGGGCACCCAGAGGAGCCCGAAGGCTGCAGCTGCAGGGGGGGCTCGCGGGGACCGGTGGTCCCACTGGGGGCTCGCCGGGCACTTGCCAGATGGTGCAGCTGCGCCTGGTCCTTCGGATTAGATCTCACCGCTCCCAGGGGTCTCCTGTCTGGGGGCAGAAGGAGCCGTGGCAAAGCAGCCCAACCCCCTCCACGTTCCCCAGCTCCTGCCCCGCTCAGCTCCCCAGGATGGGTCCCGCTGTGCCTGGGACGGGTGCGGTGGCACCCTTGGGTGCCCTTACCTTCCCTCCTCCTCCACAGGGCGTAGATGAGCCCGGCAGAGCCGGCCACAGCCAGCAGGGAGAGCAGCACCGCCGTGGGCACCAGGGCACTCAGGGCTGACCCGGGGGGGCTGGAGGCAAGGGAAGAGGAGCTGGGCTGTTTGTGTCTCCCCCCCCCGTCCCCCCTGGAGGCTGGCAGCATGCTCCTGCAGCCCCCTGCCCACCGCAGGATGGGCCACGAAGCAGGGACACCAACCTGGGGCCACACTCGGGGCTCTGCTGCTGCATCACCCCCCAGAAAATATGGCTCCAGAGTGTCCCCACGAGCCCCCCAGTGCAAGGACCCCCACGGCCCCCCAGGTCTGCGAGCCCCCCGCCCCGCGGTGCTCACCCCGTGGCAGTGGCGTTGGTGATGTTGGCCGTGTAGAGGAGCTCGGTGGTGGCATCGGAGGGCCCGGGCGAGAGGGGGGCTGCAGGGTTTGCAGGCACAGCTCGTACGGACGCGTCAGGGGTGGTCCTGGGGGGAGCTGGGGTCCCTCATGTCCCACCAGCAGGAGGTGAGCACTTGCCCGTACCACCCCCAGCCCTTGCCCCTGCCCTGTTCCCAAGGGGTCTCCTTCCCTGCAGCTCCCCGTGGAGAGGCATCTCTCCGGGTGCCAGGAACCAAGGCTTTCCCGAGGCGGCAGGGCTTGGTTCTGCCCCTTTTCCTCACCCAGGAGCTCAGACTTTGCATCCCAGAGCTGCTGTGGTTTGCAGAGGCCAGCTGGTGGCAGCTCTCTGGCTACAGCAACCGGGAGCCCAAATAATGACCCAGGACTGGCCTCGGTGCTGCAAACCCCTGCATGCACCTACGAGCATCCCTTGACCGAGGGACCCATCACCGCCGCCGCCCTGCCACTGGTTTGTACTGGGTGCCAACCAACACCAGCAGAGCCAGGCAGCTGTTCCCTGCACCGTTTCTCCCGGACACATCCCAGCACCTCCCCCAAAACGCTTTCCCCTACAAAAAAAAACACCAACAAAACGCCAGCGCTCACCTGGCAAAACCCTGATGGTAACCGGCGTCATGATGTCCCTGCCCGCCCGCTCCACCCCGCACCAGTAGCTCCCAGCGTCCTCCTCCCAGAGCTCCTCCAGGGTGAGCAGGACGAGGCAGAAGACGTGGTTGTCCGTGATGGAGACGCGGCCGCGCTGTCGGGGCGCTTCTCGCCCCGCGGTCTCCACCACCTTGCGGCAGGAGTCCCGCGAGGCCCCGCGGCACCAGTACTTGTTGTAGCCCTGGTAGCCGGGCGCGTACCAGCAGTGCAGGGTCAGCGCCTGGCCCGTGTGGCCGCTGACCTCCCGGGGGGCTATGAGAGCCTGGCACGCTGCGGAGAAGCCAAATGGTGACGGAGAGGAACCATCCGTGGTCCGGAAAGGCACCCTCCCTCCAAGCTGCTCCTTGTCGGCTCGCTTTGGACGGTGAGAAATCAGAACTTTTTGGAAGACCCCATCTGCCTGCTTTTAGCCCCAAAAGGCTGCGGTGATGGGAAGCTTCAGCTCCGGGGCTGGTACCCGAAGGGGAGCCCGCACCGCTGGGGGGGCTCGGCAGCTCTGCGCCCGTCCTCACCTGGGAGAAGGAGCCAGCCCCAGCCCGGCCACGTCCCCATCATCCTGCTCCGCTCCAGGGGCCCGCGAGCATCAGCTGCTCTCAGGGGAGTGAGAGGTCAGGGGAGGGAGGCAGGGGGTGCGGAGCTGGTGCTCAGCCTCGGCGATTTTCTGCTGCTGCTTCCTTGCTCGTGCAAGCCGCAACCGCAGCGCTGGTTATTTTTGTCTGGGAGAGTTTCAGCTTGGGGCTGGGGGGGGGTCTGCTGGGGGGATCGAGGCTTTGGGGTGCTTTCTGCAAACTGGCCCGCCTGGAGGCTGGGTGCTGGGGGCAGCAGGGAGGGTGGCAGCAGGAGGAACACAGCCCCGAGCCTGCCCCCGGTGCGGGGACGTGGAGCCCGTGCACGAATGCAGGGGGGTGGCACGGGAGGGCAGGGGCCTCACCCCGAACTGCTGCAGGGAGGGGATGGAGCACAGGGAGGGGATGGAGCACAGCGGGGGGATGTGCTCTGAGCTCTGCCCAGCTTTAAATGCCAAGCTGGAGCAAAACCAGCACGGGAGCTCCAAGCCTTGGTGCACCCTGGGCAGTGCTGGGGAGTGGTGCTGCACCCAGATGCAGCCTCCTGGGGGCTCGGAGGGCTCAGCTCAGCCCCTCGGCTCTGTCTGGGCTCTGGCAGGGTCGCTGCCTCTCCCCACTTGGGTTTTATCATGGGCCTTACAGCACCGAGCAGGGCACAGGATGACGGTCCTGGGGGCCACAGGGAAGCGCCTGCTGCTCTCCTGCCACGAGAGCTTGTTGGGGGGGCCTGGGCCACCCTCGGGTGCCAGCAGCACCCAGAACGGGCTCCCCTCGTCTGCAGGTTCCCTTCCCTCACACAGACCCAGAGCTGCCGAGCAGAGGTGGGTGCTTGGCAGGGGCACAAACGGAGCTGAACCCCAGCGTGGCCCTCCCCTGACCCCCCCGGAGTCCCTGCGCACCACAGCGGGAGCTCCTTTTTGCACCAGCCTCCTGGGTTTTCTTCCTCTTCCCAGAACTGCCGCGCTTGTTTCCATTTCACAACCAGGTGCCTACGTCCTGGTGATGGGACCTGCTCAAAGCAGGACCTTTCCTGGGGGCTCCAGCCTGGGACAAGGGGCTGAGACCCCAAAACCCCTGCAGGAGACTCGTTATGGGGCCAGCACCTCTCAAGGGGCGCACGCACGATGGGACCCCACAGACAGGGCGTCGGGGGCCACCCCAAGGCCCCCCCCTTCCTTCCCACGCTGCTTTTTGGCCCGTTGGCTCTACGTGAGGAAGCAGAAGGAAGGAAGTGAGCCTGCAGGTGAAAATACAGCAGCCGGCAGGGCTGTGCAGGAGCAGGGTGACCGCAGCACCCGCAGCAGCGTCTCCTCCGTGGGGCACCGGGGCAGGGCAGGGGACTGAGGCCACATCTCCGCCCCGACACCGGCTCCCCCTTCCTCCCCTCGGGCTCTTTCTCACCGCACACGAGAACCGCAGAGGATAAAATAACCCCGAGGCTGCCTGCTGCATGCTGGGCTCGTCCCATCCAAGCAACCCCCGAGCGCAGCCGGCGCTGCGTCCTCCGGTCACCCATGGCCGGGGTGCTGGGCTGAGGTGCCGGGCTTCTCACCCCTGCTTTGGGGGCGTTTGAAAATCCCCCAGACCCTGATCTTTGCTCATTTAATGCCTGGCAATGGGATGGGGAGATGCAGAGCTGCTGGCCCATGGTCCCCGGGCACGTCCAGCCATGGGCACAGTGACGAGCAGGGGTCCCCCCGTCTCCTGCATCGTGGTGCTGGGGTCACATCTGTGGGATGTGGGGCACCTCGGTGCGACAGGCAGGGCCCCTGGCAAGAGGAAAGCTGGTGTAGGGGAAGGAGCCTGACCCCAAAATGGGGCGTCTCTCCCTGCAGCACCCCAAAAAGGGGCAGCTCCCCCCACTGCATGGCTGGGAGCGACATTTCCCAACCCCAGATCCTGCCATTTAATCGGGGGAGGATGCTCCCCAAGCAGTTCCCGCAGCAGGGCTGAGCCGGGAGCCCCCCAGAGCTGCAGCCTCGGGCTGGGGTGCACGGGGGGGGGGCTCCAGCTCCTCTTTGCAGGGGGGGTAAAATTCACCCCGGCCCCTCGAGGGGCTTGGCTGAGCACCAGCACGCTCAGCACAGCTCGGGCACCGGGGGCAGGATCCCCCCAGTTGTGTTGAAGTCTCCCTGGGCAAAATTCACCAATTATTTTTCAGAGCCCCCCGACTCAATACCAGGATCCGGGGGTGGGAGACGCTCTCCTCTTCCTTGCCCCCCCGGTGCGGTGCGTACGTCTCATGCCGGACCTCAGGGCCGGCCTCACCACTTAAAACTCTCTGATCCAGACACGTCTGATGTTGCTGCTCAGTTTTGTGCCAGCGACCAGCTCTGGGTGCCCCAGACGTGGGGGCTCTGCGTGCAGGGTGCTCAGCACCAGGTCTGGCTGTGGGTACAGCTCCCTAGCCTCGGGCGAGCCCCCGTCCCCATCCCTGGGCTGGTTTTCCTCGTTTCTGGCTGTCGTTGCCCTGACCCATCCTCTGCCCTGGCAGAACCGCGTCTGCCGTCGGCGGAATTAACGGGCAGATGTAATTAGCAACGTCAGGCACAGGCAGAAAGCCGGCAGTGGGGGGTGCAGGTGGCTCCTGGCAGCTGCTCCGCTCGGGGCCGTCTGCTGAGCTGGACGGAGACCGGAGGCTGAACTGAGACCTCTGAAAGAGCTCTCCCAGGGAAGGTTTGCTCCGTTCCCTCCTGATCCAGAGCACCGGGTTGCTTTAAGGGGAGCTGGGAATAAAAGGGTCTCCGTGAGATCTTGAGCATCACCCCCAGGTTTAGGCACAGCTCTGCCTTGTTCCTGAGCACAGCCTGGTTTTGGTTGTAAGGGGGCTGTCTGAGTGCAGGGCGTCCCCAAAGGGAGCTGCTGGGGATCCGAACGGGGCCGAGGGGTCCCGGCTGGCACAAACCAGTCTGATGGCAGCAGGGGCTGGGGGACGGGGAGGTGGCGGCCCCAGTGCAGGGTCGGGACCCCTGACATTAGGGTTTTAGGGTGAGCTGGGCACGACACACGGCTCGGTGGCCGCAGCGGAGATGGGTTCGTGCTCCCAGCTTGGTTGGGGCTCAGGGCTCCAGCATCAGCTGCGGTGTAGGGAAGGAGGGATGGAGACAGAAGGGGGGGGGGGGGGAGGGGAGGGGGGGAGGGAGGAAGGGAAAGAGGGAGGAAAAGAAGGAGGCAAGGAAGAAGGAGAGAAGGAGGAAGGAGGGCAGCATCTCCCTTGGTGAGGATGGAGGAAAGAGAACCCCCGGAGAGGGACTGGAGCAGGAGCAGGAGGGCTGCAAGCCCCGGGCACGGCTGCTGCAGGGATCCAGGCGCTGCTCCGCTATCCACCAGGGATGCAGCCGAGCCGAGCCGTGCTGAGCCGAGCCGAGCCGTGCCGAACCGCGCTGAGCTTTGAGCTCCTCAAAGAGACCGGAGACAACCGGGCAGGGCCGGGAGGGA
>NC_048910.1:6225546-6232674 GCF_011077185.1 Oxyura jamaicensis | reverse complement strand
CCGCTTGCAGGAGGCAGCTGAAGGAGCCGGGACGCCGCTGCCCTCCTTGTTTTTAAGTCCTTCTCTTGGGCCCTGGGACCGTTTCGTAACCCCGCATCGCAGGGGGGTGCCCCGCTGCTGCCCCTGGGTGGCTCAGGATCTGCTGCAGCCTCAGCTCCCTGCGCCCAGGCGCTGCCCTGCAACTCCGGGAAACGGGGGGAGATGCTGATCTCTGCCACATCCACGTCTCCTTTTTTATTTTTTTTTTTATTTTTTTTTTTCTGTCCTCACGCTGTTTTTCTGCACTCCCCAATGTGACTGTGCAGGGCTTGCACTCCTGGGGGCCGGAGCGAAGCAGGGGGCTGGGGGGAGGCAGGGGAAAGGGCTGGAGCCCAGAGGGCTTCTCACCGCAAACCCCAGCCTATCCGACATCCCACTTTACTCAGGGCAGCGTGCCCAGCCCTTGATTAGCAGGAAAATATCAATTACTACCAAGGCTCATTTCTGCTGCGCACCAAGAAGAGAGGACGTGCCTCTGGGGATGACTCGAGAAACTCTGGATCTTCGCAAAGCCTTAACTCCCTCTTCTCCAGCAGCACGCTGCTGCAGCCGGGGACTGATGCTGCTGGAGATGGGTTTCCAGGCAGAAGAGCTGCCCAGGCAGATCACCATCCAGCCCCACAGCCTCTGCCTTTTCCCTGGGTGTTTTGCTGCCGCTGCTGGCTGGGTTGCTTGTCACGCAGAAACAAGTCTCCTCTCGCTCCGGGGACATGAGGCAGCAAATACCTCGACAGATCCGGTTCCTGCCCGAGGAATCACATTGCAAATGCGCTGAGAAAGCCCCGGAGAGCTCGCTCTGGAAGCAAAGGTTAACTGGTTTCTGGTCGGGGGCTCAAGCCAGGTCTGGGGGGGAGAGAGGCAAGGAGGAAATCAAAGCAGGGACGGCAGAGGTTTGTTCTGGGCTGTTCCAGAAAACTTTCACTTGGCACAGGATGACAGACGCTGCTTTCAGGTGACGTGACCCGTTGCCAAATTGTTCTTCCTCCCGTAGGATGCTCGGATCCACTCAGCTGGAAAAAGCCGCAGGGGAAGAGAGCGACGTGTGCCCGGGCTGTGGCTGAGCCAAGGATGGGGGGGGAGGATCAAACAGGGACCCCCTGGGTGGGCTTCGGGTTGGTTCCCAGCCCTAGGGCTGCTGTCTGAGCACTGGGATGCAGCCCCTGATGGCGCTGAGGCTGGGGAGGGTCCTGGGCTCGAGGTGAGGGGCTCAGACGTCCACCTGCCTGGAGCAGGGCAGCTCGATTTCATATATACAGCAAGTAAAAATAAGTGACAGGTTCTGCTCTCCTGGGAGCAAAGCTGTGGGTTTGGGGCTCCAGCAGCTCAGGGAGCAGCCCACACACAGATGAGTGCCTCTCCCTTGCCTGCTCTCCCTTGCCAGAACTGGGTTTTTCCCCTGCTGGGCTCGCAGTCGCTACAATTTTAGCTCAGGTCCAGCTGCCACATGCTAAAGCTCAGAAACAAACAAACAAACCAAAAAAGTAACGGCAGCCCACGTGCTCCATCCCAGCTCTCCTGCTCGGCTGGCACTGGAAGTGCACCTCCCTAAGCTGCCTTGACAGCCGTGCAAAGCCCCTCTTCTCCAGGTGCTTTAGCCCAAAATCTCTTTGCTCACTCGCTGCCAGGAGAGAGATCCCAGCACGGTTCCTGCTGGGTTCACCCCCAGCACCCATCACTCTGCCTCGTCTCTGCCTCGAGCCGGCAGGGGTTTCCTCTGTGCCGTGCCCCCCCAAAGCCCCGAGCTTTTCCCAAAGCCACCCCCAGCACGTCCCCATCCCCTGGTGCCGCTCCGTGCCCTGCGCCTGCTCCGTGGTGCTGAGCCGCTGCCTCTCCCCCGGCAGGTCCAGCCTTTTACCATGATTAAGTCATGAAGCAGTTCCTGAGGCGTCTCTGCTAGAAATCCCGGATAAATTATTGATAGGGGAGCCTGCCTTTTGTACAAGTTCTCTAAATCCCGGGCCCCGGAGAATTCCCGGTGCTCATCCCAGCTCCCTCCCCTCTCTCCATAACTGATGCCATCCCCTGCATTTACCGTTCCCACAGAGCACCGCAGGTCGCAGCAGGCGTTGCTGCACCTTGGGGCACTGGTGTCTTACTGGAAATAGTGTGCGGCCCCAAAATAGCCCCGGGTGCTGGCATCCCGCAGTAGTGAACCCTCCTGCTGTCTCCCCGTGTGGCTGCTGCGGCGCAGACCCAGCTCTGCGCATGGGGAAGGTGCCTGGGCAGAGCCGGTGATGCCGGGGCAGGGACGAGGTGCTGAGCCCAGGATGGAGCAGGGCTGCGGGAGCTGCAGGGTCTGAACCCCCCCCCGGGGAAACCGGGGGGCAGAAAAATGCGGGCACGGGCAGAGGTGGCAGCACGGGTGCCGTGCTCGGCAGAGCCGTGTCCATAGGAACGGCCACGTCCTGAAGGACAGGGCCAGAACCACTTCTGGGCGAGACGTCTGCTAGCGGAGTGTTTATTCCTCCTCGTGTCCCTGGGACGGGGCTCCAAGTGCCTCGGTTTCCTGACGGGACGGAAATGTTTGCACCCGGGGCTTTGCAAAGAAATCCCAGAGCTGGCAGGGAGGGGAGGGAGGGCTTCGTGCTCGCGCCTCGGGCCGGAGACAGGGAGGAACCAGGGCAGGCACCGAGCAGAAGGGACAGGGCTGGGAGGAGGATGGGCTCCCGGGGGACATGGGGACATGGACCTGTGGCTGGGGAGGAGGCGATGCCCAGCTCTGCCCCCTGCGCTGCCCCCTTGTCTCTTCTGCCCGGGACCAAGCATGTTGTGCCCCTTGTGGGAGGGCTCTGGGGCTTGGCCGGAGGGGACGTGGAGACACGGACCTACACTGCCTCTACCCCGAAGCTCAACCCGGGGCAGGGCCGTGGATTAGGGATGCTCCGAGGGATGGGAATCCCTCCCGGGGCAGGCGGCAGGACCAAAGGTGACAGCAAAGGACAGGGCACAGCGGCACGAGCCATCTGGCCACGGTGCCCAGCAGCCTGCAGGGACAATCTGCTGCCTAGCGGGGCTGCTTGCAGGGCCGGGCTGTCCCCCTGCTCCTGCTGCTGCAGCCCCCGAGACCCCTTCCCTTCTCCTCTTCCTCCCCCAAAATGGGCTCCTGGGGGCACACCGGGGCATCGCCAGCTCCATCGCGCTGATGTTGCTTCGCGCGGTCCTTGCAGACCATCCTGGTTGGAGACAGCGGCGTGGGGAAGACGTCTCTGCTGGTCCAGTTTGACCAGGGCAAGTTCATCCCAGGCTCCTTCTCCGCCACCGTGGGCATCGGGTTTACGGTAAGGGGCAGGTCCTCGGGGACGGGGCTGGGGAGCCCAGGGGAGGGCTGGGGGGATTCGTGCTGCTCGGAGCCGGGTTTGGCTGCGTGCCCACGGTGGGGCTGTGCCCACACACAGCCCCCACATCGCTCCTGGAGAGCCGCCTTCAGCTCGGACCCTGCCTGTGTAAAACTCAAGCAGATGGTGGCAGAGCTGGCAAAAACCCCAGGCTGCCATCCAGAGCTATTTGTAGAGCCGCCACGGGGCTGGCAGCGGCTCCAGAGCGTGTCCCTGCCGTGGGGGAGCCCGGATGGAGACCCAAGTCCGGGACCTCGCACACACACAGCAAGGCCAGCGCCATGCGGCGGGTTTGCTCCCTGGTTCGGGCCAAGGAAGCAGGGAAACGAGGTGCTGTGCCCCTGGGGGTGTAGAGGAGGCTCAGCCGCCCTCCGCACCTTCACCAGCTCCTGGATATTTTATTTTTCTGCACCAAGAGGAGATGCAGGGCCGGGCTCCTACCCCTTACCCCAGCTCTCCCCCCACGCAGTGAGCTCAGCTTGGCCCCGGGGCTCTGGCAGTGATGGGGGGCTCCTGGCCAGCCCCCCATGCCCAGCCCTGCATCACGCTGTCCCCTTCCCTGTCCCCATCCGCTCACAGCTTGGAGCAAACAGCAGCCAGCCTGGTGAGCCCCCCTGGGGCCGGATCCCCCCCGTCCTCCCTCCCAGCGCGCCGCAGGGGGGCTCGGCCTCTTCCAGCAGCTCCTCGTGCCCGGTGCCCAGCTCCGGGCAGTGTGCTGGCCACAGAGCGTGCAGGAACTCCGAATCCCCCGGCTGGGACTGGAAATACTGGTTCCATTTCCCCGCGTGTCCCCAGGGGCAGTGAGGGGTGGCAGCAGCGTGGTGGTGGTGGTGCCGGCGCAGGGGGCACCTCCCCGAGTGGTGGGGCCGGGGATCTGTGCTGAGGTCAGCCCCGTGGGGATCTGCTGGGGTCCCGGGGGAAATAAATCAGGGGCTGACGGCACCAGGGGGAGATGCCGGTGGTCCCTGGGAGGCTGAAGCCCCCGGCAGCCCTGAGGTGTGGGTCTGGGTAAGGCTTTGTGAGGAGAGATTTCAGGGTGATGCACCGCCCCTGGCTCTCCCCGCGGGACCTCTCCTGCGCTCCCACACCTGGGCTTCTCCCAGATGGGGTGGGAGATGCGCAAAGCCCCAAAGGTGGATGGAGGGGGCTGGGGGCTGGGCGAGGGTCCCGGCGGGGGGAGCGGGAGCCCCAGCACCCATCCGGAGGAGCACGGGCGCCGCTGCACCGCCTGGCCGCAGCTTCCTGCTAACGGCTGCCGCCTTCCCCGCCTGGTGCCGAATGGGGACCCAGCTCACGGCCCTGGGGGGGGGCTCCCAACCCCTGGGGGGTGCTGGGGGTGTAAATGGGGCGAGCCCGTCCCCCTGCAAGCAGCTGCCCCCTGGTGATGCCGCAGCACCGGGGGTCTCCATCCCTGCACCCCGAGGGGTTTGGGGGGCAGCTCAGTGTGGGGGTGGCCCCATCCCCCCCCCGTGTGTGCACCCGCAGGGTGGTGGCAGGGCTCGGTGCTGCTGGGGGGGGCAGGGGCAGGGTTCCTGGAGGAGGAGGAGGAGGAGGAGGAGGAGGAGGAAGAGGAAGGCGGGCCGGGACTCACGGCTCCTCTCGGACGCACCATGAGCAGGGCGGGGGGCAGCGGGGCCCCCCCGGCACCGCCGCAGGAGTACGAGGTGGCCGGCAAGGTGCGGGGCGGTGCGGGGGGACCAGGGGATGGAGGCTGGGGCTCCGTGGAGGCTGCTCTGGGTGCCGGCTTCCTCCTGCTGCAGCGGGAGCGAGCGGGGACGGGAAGGGGCAGGGGGTGACAAGAGGTGGCAGGGGGTGGCAGGGGGTGGCAGGGGGTGGCAGGGGGTGGCTTGCTTGGTGGGTGCCAGCCCCTGCAGCGTCCCTGCTGGGTGGGCAGGCAGGGCTGGCCCTTCCTGGCTCATTGCCTTCTTGAAGCCGGAATCCCTCCCGGCACGATCCCATTGCCGGGCTGGACAAGGGCAGCGTGGGAGGGGAGCGGGGCAGCAGCAGGTACGCGCCGTGCCGGCGGGCAGCGGGGCAGCGCCTGGGCTGGGGCCTGTTTGCTTTGCAGGAGGGGACAAGCGCCCTGTTTGCTTTGGTGTCTGCAGCGGGCAGGGCCCTGGAACCAAGTGGCAGGGTTTGCCCGAGCCGTGCACCAGCCCCCGTGATGGGCACAGCCAGGGGGGGGACACCGGGGCTGCTCCTGTGGCCGGTTCCCCACCAGCCCTCCTGGGTCCGGCGATGCTCCGGGGGTGGCCGGGAGGTGCCTCCGGTGCTGTGCTCCCAGCACCTCCCTTCCTCTCCCTCCCTCGGGAGGATCGTAGGGCTGTGCTGCTGCTCCCCCCCGGCTCGAAGGGGGCTCCCCACACCCCGCAGGACAAGCCCTGGGGGCAGGGGGGACACGAGGGGACAGCGGGGAGCCCGGTGCCGCTGGGGACGCCCCGCCGACACCTCCCCTGCGCCCGCCTTGCAGGTGATGTTACTCGGAGACTCGGGCGTGGGGAAAACCTGCTTCCTGCTGCAGTTCAGAGACGGGGCCTTTCTCTCCGGGACGTTCATAGCCACCGTGGGCATAGATTTCCGGGTGAGACCACCGCGGCCGCCTGCCCTCGCAGCCCAGGGGACGGGCGGCCCTGGCTCCCCCGGGCCATGGGGACAGGCTGGGGGCACGGACGGACGGACGGACGGATGGATGGGGGACTTCGGGGCTTTTGGGGCCTCCAAACCCCAAACTGTCTCCCACCAGTGGGCGTTGGTGGTTGCTGAGCTCCTGCACCTCTCGGCGGCGGGGCTGCACCAGCGGCTGCAGGCGGAAGAGCGAGCTGAGCGCCGGCTCTTCCCCTTCAATTAGCAAAATGTTCGTTTAACGCCTGCAATCCCTCCTGTGGGACGGCCGGGCGCTTCGCCTGGCCGGGGCAGGCACCTCGGGAGGCGAGCAATGCTCCCCGCTGAGTTACCCCGGGCAGATCTGTGCCCCCTGGCCCCGCTGCCATCCTCCGGCCGCTTTCTGCTCGCCACAGCGTAGCCGGGCCATCACCTCCCCGGGGAGGTGCCGTGCAAACCGCTCGCCTTCCGCCAGGAAGAGCTGCTTGCAGCACGAGTTACGGCGGCGTTTCAGTGGGCTGAGGGCCAGGGGGGGAGCCCTGGGCCGTGCTATCGCGGCGGGGCCACCCGGGGCTTCCTCCGCACCCTGGGGGAAGAAAACCCACCGTGCCCAGCACCAAGCTGGGAAGAAAGCCCACTGTGCCCAGCACCGGTGGCCCTGGGGGTGCTGCCGGCTCATGGGCACCCCCTCGGCCCCACAGAAGTGTCCCAGCAGCCTGCGTGTGGCTTCCTGCCCGTTGGGGACACCCAGAGCCTCCGAGGGTGCTTTTTTCTTCCATTCATCCCATTTTGCGAGCTAACCCCTGGGTTTTGTCATGGCAGAAGCTGAATTTCTACCTCAAACAGTTCCAGGAAACCGAATTATTTATACACGTCTTCCGTTTCCAGACCCACCCGCAAGCACAAGCCTTCAGAAGACTTGCAACACCCTCCGAGTAACCCACGCTCTTCTTTTTACTGTTTCTGGAGGGAAGTCCCCAGGCTCCGGGGTTCGGCTCAGCCATCGCTCGGTGCCTCCCCGCCACGGGGGCTGGTGCAGGAGCAGCCCCCGGCAGGTCCCCCCCCGCGATGCCCACGGACAGCTCCACGGGGACGGCGTTTGGCCGGTCCCACAGCGTCTGCTGGCCCTGAACGCTCTCCTTGTCCTTGCCAG
>NC_048910.1:6224592-6225446 GCF_011077185.1 Oxyura jamaicensis | reverse complement strand
GGGGGGGGGGGGGGTCTCCAACATGGGGCCCCATGGCCAGCACTGCTCCATCCACCCGCGTCTCCACCAGCAGGGCCTTGTGCTCACCGCCTCGTCCTCTCCTTCTCCCCCGCAGAACAAGGTGGTGGCCGTGGATGGCGTGAAGGTGAAGCTGCAGGTGAGGTTTTTTTTGGGGGAACGAGCATTTCCCTGCCCTGCTGCCGCACGACACGGGCTCAGCACCGCGGTCCCGCAGGGCTGCAGGGGGGGTCCCCAGCCGGGTGGGCGCTGCCTGCTCTCATCGGAACGATTTCTGGCAGATTTGGGACACGGCAGGGCAGGAGCGATTCCGCAGCGTGACCCACGCCTACTACAGGGATGCCCAAGGTGGGTCGGGGGCCGGGGGGGTGGGCGAGCCCCCGGGGACCGCTCCCCGCAGCACCAATGCCCTCGGCCCCTTCCCTTCCAGCCTTGCTGCTGCTCTACGACATCACCAGCAAGATGTCCTTCGACAACATCCGCGTGAGTGCCCCCGCCCCGCGTGCGTCCCCAGGGATGGGGAATGCCTGTTTTACTTTTTGGGGTGGGGACTGGGGATTTTAAGCCTGTTTTGCAACAAGCACCGGTTGTTTTGGGCAGACCCAGGCAGCTCGGAGCTCGTCCCCTGGGCGCGTTTTGTTTCGGGGCACTGCAAATGGCCGGAGGGGGAGAGCCTGGGGTGGGGGTGAGTTACCTACAGGGCTGAGGAGGAGAAGGGGTGTTTTCAGAGCTCTCCACCTCATTCTGGAATGGTTCCTGTTGGGGAATAATAATAAAATAAAATTCAAAAGGTTTTCCCAGCCCTCCCGGGGGGCTGTGCAGGGTGAGGGGTGCTC
>NC_048910.1:6130371-6224492 GCF_011077185.1 Oxyura jamaicensis | reverse complement strand
GGTGCTCCAGTGTGGGTGCTCCTGGTACGGGTGCCCCTCTTTGGGTGCCCCTATATGGGCTGCCCAACCCGGTCCTGGGTGCACCCCTCGGATCCCAGCTGCCCAGCCAGGTCCCACGTCCTCTCCTCGGGTCCTGCTGGGTACCTGATGCCTGCCTGGGAACTGGATTGTCCCCGGGGCACGGGGTCCCCCTGGGCTGTGGGATGGTGCCGGGTACCAGAAGCCCCTCCAGGTCCCTGATGGCCCAGGTGCTGGATGCTCCCCCCTGTCCCCAGCTCCCAAGTGACCTGAAGCATCCTGGATGCCTCCGGGTACCGGGTGCTCAGCAGGTTCTCCCCTGGGCAATGGACATTCGTGGCTCCCCGAACCCCCCGGTTCCTGGGAGCCCCCTGCGCACCCACCTGCCCGCCTGCCGGATGCCCCCAGGTGGCTGACGCTCTCCCTTTTCCGCAGGCTGACGTGAGCAGCGAGCGGGCCGTGAGGACAGAGGACGGAGCCTCGCTGGCCAGGGTGAGCCGTGCCCGAGTCCGACCCAGCTGTGCCCCCCGCTGCCCCCGGCAGCACCCCAGGCATGGGTGCTTCATTTAGGGACCCCGATTGGCCGTGCCGCCCGCTCTGCGCGGTGCCCAGACCTGCGTGGCACGGGTGGCACGGCAGGGAGGGGACGGGAGCCTGTTCCCACACCCCGTCCAGCCAAACGGGGTGATTTGGGGGGGCAGGAGGGGGTCTGGGACTGGCCCCTGATGGGGCCGCGCTGCCCTTGCAGGAGTACGGGGTGCCCTTCATGGAGACGAGCGCCAAGACGGGGATGAACGTGGAGCTGGCCTTCCTCGCCATCGCTAAGTGAGTGCACGGGGCTGGGGGGGGAGCAGGGGGCGTCCCCGGGGTAACGGGGCCCTGCCTCTCCCCAGGGAGCTGAAGCAGCGAGCGCTGCAGCCGCCGGACGAGCCCCGCTTCCAGATCCACGACTACATCGAGGCGCAGCAGAAGAAATCCGGCTGCTGCGCCTTCGCCTGAGAGCGGCGGGCAGGGACCCGGGCGCAGGCAGGGCTGGGGCAGAGCGGGGCCCAATCCTGCCCCCAGCACCCACGGGCGTGCCAAAGCACAGGGTGCAGGAGGAGAGACGTTACCCCGGTCTGGCGTGGTGCTGAGCAGGGGCCGGATCCTGCCGCCCTGCGGGGTGGTGCCAGGGGCTCGCCGTGCGCCCCAACCACAGCGTGATGCCTGCCAGCCCGAGGGTCGTGGCGATGCCACCGTCACCCCAGCAGGACTCAGGAAACGGCCCCAGCACCCGGCCTCTCCCCTGCGGCCGTGCCCTCGCTGTGCTCCCATCCAGCTGGGAGGGCCGGATCCTGCCCCGCTTCCCTGCTGCTTCCCCCCGGGGAGCCACCGGACCCATCCCCGTGCCGGTGCCCGGCCCTGGCCTCGGCTCCTCATCGGCACTTCTGGGGTGTCCCCGCCTGCTCCCCGCCTGCTGCAGCTGGAGCCAGAGATTAAGGAGCCCCCGGAGCCCCCGGTGACTTCGGGCACACGCGGCAGTTTGGAAAACCTTCATTTTCCCCTCGTGCAGCTGTGGGGTTTGGAGGCTTTTAGTTTCTTTACTTAAGGGAAAAGCTTTTCCCATTTCAGCCCCTCCGGACCAAACCAGCTGCGGCCTCGCGCAGGCTGGGGATGGGGCTGAAGCGGCCCTTGGTGGGCTGGAAATCTTCTGCAGGTTCCCTGGGCCCGTGGTGGGCTGGGGGCACTCGTGCGTGTCCCAAAATGAGCTTGGCAGGCTGCGGGGTGTGGGCAGCGAGGCTCGGGCACCGCGGGGCTGCGGCTCCAGTGCTCAGCTTCGCTCAGCATCGCACCCCCCGGCACCCAGTGCCACGCAGGGCACCAGGATGGGGAATATTTGGGATGGGGAATATTTGGGATGGGGAGTGTTTGGGATGGGGAGTGTTTGGGGTGCTGCTGGAGGTGTCGAGGGCAGCCGCAGAGCTCACAGCCCCACTGCACGCGGGGGCTGCCGGGCACAGCACGCCGTCAGCACCCTCCCTGCCCCGGTGCCTCCTTCGCCCCCGCTGTCCTGCCGGGTCTCTTTGCAAGTTTACAGATTAAAGCTGGGTATTTTTGAGGCTTTGCATCCGCCTCGTTTTCTTTTTTCTCTGCCTGAGAAATCCCTGCCCGGGGCCTGCGACGTGGGAGGCTGCTGCGGCCGGGCTGCAGGGGAGCGGGACGGGGACCCCTGGGACCCCCGCGGCACCTCGGGGTGGGAGAAGCACCCGCGGCCCCCTCCTCCTCGCCAGGGCTCGGCCCGCGCATTTCAGCCAGTCCAAAGGTGAGAGGGGAGGAATAAGCACGGCCGGTTAAATTAAAACCAACCTCCTCCCCTGGCGCTCTCACGGTGCGGAGTCCAGCATTCCCCAAATAACTCCGGCTTCCCACCAATGGCATCGCCGCCGCCTCTTGGCTGAGGTCGGCAAAAAAATAAATGCCGGAGAGCTTCAACACCAACAGACGTCGGCTCTTCTCTGCTCCCCGCCCTCCGGCACGAGCTGTGCCAGCGGCCTGGGGCTGCTGGCGCTGGCAGGACGCGGCTGGGCTCTGTCGGTGCGCCCTGGGCTCCGCCGGGGACCCGAGCGCAGCGCCGGCTGTTTCCTCTCCCTCTGCCTTTCCTCCTTATCGGGGTTCCACGCTCGCAGCAGCCGTGCCAAGGCCGGGTTTTGTTTCCTGAATCAGAGGAGCATTCCCCCCAAAGCGCACCCCCTTCTCCCCGCCTCGGATGGGAAGAGCTGGGGGGGGGGGGGTTGCTGCTCGCAGCCCCTTCGCTACGGGGCCGTGCCTGGGCACGCCGAGCGCTTGGCCTGGTTTTCTCCTGCTGGTTTTCTCCCTGCCGTGGGATTCCTCCCGGCCGCGGTTCTCAGGGCCGAGCGGCAGCGGGGTGATGCTCAGCGGGGCGAGGAGACGGGTGGCCCCCCTGCTCCTCGGCTCGCCCGGCGCTGTCGGCTTCCCCCGGTGCTCCCCAGCCCCCTGCAGCCCCGTGGGGCCGGGACAGAGCCGCTCGGTCCCGCAGCGTGCTGCCCACTTGGCTGGGGCACAATTAATTATGCTTAATTAAGCGGCCCCGAGGACCTTTGGCCGGTCTGAACCCCGGCCGAGGTCCCACTTCCACAGCCACACGGGAGTTGGGGTGGCCCCGGGGGGGAGCGGGGCTGCAGCAGGGGGCAGGGGCAACCCCATGGGGGGCCGGGGCTGACCCCATGGGGGGAGTGGGGCTGCAGTGGGGAGCTGGGGTGGCCCCGGGGGGAACTGGGGGTGGCCCCACGGGGCAGATGGTGTGCAGAGGGGATTGGAGGCAACCCCACGAGGGAGCTGGGGTGACCCCACGGGGGACTGAGGCTGCAGCAGGGGGCAGGGGTGACCCCACGGGGAACCGGGAGCGCCCCCACGGGGGAATGGGGTTGCAGAGGGGGTCGGGGGCGACCCCACAGGGAACCTTGGGGGCCCCACGGGGGGGCTGGGGTGGCCCCACAGGGCAGCAGGGTTGCAGAGGGGGTCGGGGTGATCCCACAGGGAACCGGGGCGCCCCCACGGGGGACCCTGTCCCGCTGCCCCCCCTCCCCCAGCACCCGCGCCCTCGGGGCGCGCTACGGGGGCGGGGCCTCATTTCCATAACCACGCCCCCTCCGTTCTATCCCCATACCCCCGCCCACCCCCTCGCGCTATTTCCATAACCCCGCCCCCTATCTCCTAGTTGGGCTGCGGGCCCGCCCCCCTCTCCCTCCGATTGGCCGCCTCCCCTCGGCGGCCCCGCCCCTCGCTATAAAATCCGTCGGCGGGCGCGGGGCGGCGCAGAGCGGGCGCGGTGAAGGCGGCGCCATGAGCAGCGCCCCGACGGGGCCCGCGGCGCCGCGGCTCTGCTGCCTGGAGAAGGGCCCGGACGGTTACGGCTTCCACCTGCACGGCGAGAAGGGCAAGCCGGGCCAGTTCATCCGCCTGGTGGAAGCCGGCTCGCCGGCCGAGCGCTCCGGGCTGCGCGCCGGGGACCGCCTGCTGGAGGTGGACGGGGCGAACGTGGAGCGGGAGAGCCACCAGCAGGTGGTGGAGCGGATCCGGGCCGCCGCCGGCTCCGTCCGTCTCCTCGTCGTGCAGCCGCAGCAACCTGAGGAGCACTCGCAGAAGCCCCCGAGCCCCCCCGACGGCGGCGAGGCTCAGCGGGACCCCCCGACGGCGGAGCCCGCGGTGCAGGAGCGGAGCAGCGGCGGCAGCGAGCTGGTACCTTGGGGGGCAGCAGGGGGGCAGAAGGGGGGTGGGGGGGGCGCGGGCGACGTTTTTCACCCCCCGAGAAGTTTTTTCACCCCACCCCCCCTGGGCTGGGGGAGCCCCGGGCCGGTGGCGTCGCGGAGCCCGGCGGGGAGCGCTGCCGCCTGGCCGGCCTCGGTGCGCCGCTCGGCTGCTCGGTCCTCCCTTTGTTTGCTCGTTTTAAACGCGCTTACACCACGAACAGCCCGGCCCCGGCCGCGGAAGGAGGCAGGCAGCCGGGGCTGCCGCGTGTTCCCATGGTTTTTGCTCGCTGCTGGTTGATTTTGGGTTATTAAGGGCGTTTTGTGGATGTTGAGGGTGCACCGAGCTCTGCACCCCAGCGGGAGCAGCCCTGTCCTGGCACCCCCCCACCCCCCACCCCGACCTATCCTTGTGCTGCAGGATGAGCGAAACGGGGTCAACCCCCCCCGGGAAGCTGTGGGGGTGTGAGGCTGAGGACCACGAGTGGGCACAGCGGCACCTGGGGAGCTGCCGGCTCCGTCCCACCACCCTATGACCCCTGTAGGGCTGTGGTTTGGAAGCAGGGCTTTGCTTTGCTGCTGCCCACGGTGTTTGTGCGGGGGCTGAGCAGCTCTGCTCCCCCCGCCCCACCAGCAGCATCCGGCCCTGCTGTGTGTATTTGCCTTCAAAGCACCGGGGAGCCCCAGCCCGGGCTGTTGCGAGGTTTTTTGGGTGTTCACCAGCTCCAAAACGCAGCAAAAAGCCTCGGTTGAGAGAAGGTTTGGGGCTGTGGCTGCAGGAGCTGGCAGCAGCCACTCGTGTCCCGAGCGTGCCCGGTCTCTGAGCGCAGCGGGGATTGGGGGGGCCTGGAGTGGGGTCGGTGGGTCCCAAGGGATGGACAGCAAGTCAGGAATGTCGGCCTTAAGCAGCGCGTAGGAGTCAGCGGTTGCACAAACAAAGCGACGTAGAGGTGAGGAATTGAGAAATTTCTGACCTTTCCTGCCCGCAGCGGTTTCTAAGAGACGCTCGGGGCTGCCGGAGATAATACTGCTTTTTGTTTACCCGGTGAAAACGGGTGTTTGTTGTCCCAACAGAGATGGGGATGGGCTTCCCGGGAAGCGGGCAGGGCCAGCGCGGTGTCCCCGGGCTGGGGACAGTCCTGGGGATTGACACAGATGCCTGACCTCCCCTGATACCCCCGGTGCCAGCACGGCGCTTTGCTGCGGTCTGGGATGGGCACCGGCACAGGGTTGGTCCCGGGTGGACTTTGGTGCCTGGCCGAGCTGTTGTCCTGCGGGGTTTTGCTGATGATCAGGTGCTTTTACTCATCGTGTCTCCCGTTGGACTTTAGCTCGGTGCAGCTATGTGTTCCCCCAGCCCCGCTGGCACACGATGGGACACTCGTCTGGTCCCTGCCCGGCTAAGGCACCGCTCCGGCACCCCCTTGCCCGGCGATGGGGGTCTGGTGGCCAGGGGGGTGCAAATCTCTCCCATCTGGGGGAGCGGGGCAGGATGCTCTGGGTAGGAACACGCGGCCTCTGCGCCTGCAGCATCCTCCAGGCCAGGCTGTGCTCCCTCCCCGTGCAGGGGGCACGTGCCCGCCTCCCATATGTCGCGGTGCCAGTGCTCCCCCTGGGCTAGCGAGACCTTCTGTGCGTGCCTTCAGCCCAGACATCCCTCCACGAGCTGGAAAAAAATAAAAGGGCCTTATCTAACACAGCTTGGGCGAGCTCCCTGCTCTGCTTGTGGGGCTGAGGGCGCTTCGAGGACGTGCGGCTCCCCAAGGGGCTGGGACCCTGGCACCGTTGGCCAGAGAAGGGAGACGGCTGTGGGATGCTGGAGGTGTCCCAAGGCTGGGGATCAGCTCGGGGTGACCGAAGGCTTGGGGTCAGCTCGGGGTGCAGCCTCACCGTTAGCACCGACGGTTTCTCTCTGCACAGGAGCAGGAAGTCGGTGGCGCTGGTGACAGTGGCTGACACTGCTGCTCGCCCGCAGCCCCAGACGGTTTCTCAACAGGTAGTAGGAAAAAACCTTGTGGCCGGGGGGAGGGCAGGGCCTGGCCCCAAGCTGGTGAAAAACCAAAGGTTTGGAGACGTTGCCTCGGTTGGGCGCTCACCCTGCTCCCGGCTGTGCTGGGAAGCCGTCCCGTGGGATGCTGAGCACGCCGTGTGCCTGTCCTGCGGCCCCCGAGCCCTTCCCTTCCCCGCGGCAGCCGTGGGGATTCTCCCAGCGCCGGTCCCGGCGGGGAGCGGGAGGTTTGCATGTGTCAGAGTCCTGTTTGCTTTGTTGGGCTGGACTTGCCTTTATTTGCTTAGCAAGCCCGGAGACGCTCGCTGCCAGGAGAGCTGGCTGTCAGGCTTCCCGCACGGCACCGCTCTCCCCCCGAGGATTTAAACCCTCCCGTGTCGAGGCAGGATCTGTCCCCGCTTGCCCTCCACGACCCCCCCATAGCAGGGGCCACCCCCACAGCTCCCTGCCCTGCAGCTGGATGTGGGCTGAACGCAGCTGCACCCCTACAAAGGCGGGCTCCAGGGGCACCCACGAGGGGCTGGGAGCCGGCAGCAGCACACCCACGCTGGGGCGAGGGCAGTTTTGCATCCCCGGGGCCGGTGCCAGGTGGCCGAACACGGCTCCGGCCCCTTCGTAGGGCAGGGAACCGTCCCCGGTGCTCAGCTGGGGGTGGTGGCAGCTTGTCGTGTCCTCCCCCCGCGTGGGTTTCCGGAGGCTCCAGCTGCTCGGGGAGCATCTTGAGAAAGTTTCTTGCAGACCGCAGGGTGCTCAAGGAGCACCGGCAGCTGCCAACCGCTGCCCTGGCACGGGCTGGGGCTGCCGTCACCAGGGCAAGGCTTCTGCTGCCGAATGCAAGCCCTGCCCAGTTCCCTCGGCTTCTCTCTTGCATTTTCAGTCCTCAATTATTAAATTTAGTGCTCGCTTCCCCCTGTGAGACCCGGCTGAGCCTCCCAGAGCTGGGTTTTTGGGGAACTGGGGTTGGAGACGGGGGCAGCTCCCAGCTGGGAGCATTGCGCTGGGGTAGCTGGAGTTTGACTAGGAAGTGAATTAAATTTCCTCCCGAGCCAGCAGTGTTTGGGAGCGGGAGTGGGCTGCATGAAAAGCAGCTCCAGTCCAGCGCTACGTGACGGGGATGCTGCAAGAGGCTGCTTTGCATCCCCTTTGTATGAGGCCCGAATGTGTGTGCCAGATTTCAGGACCCGTGTGAATTTGCTGGCCTGGGCGTCCTCAGAGCCAGCGTGTTTCTCTTTGAGTAACCCCAAAACGCAGCTGCTCGGGGCCGCCTACGGGCTCGGTGCTTCTCGCAGGGCTGCAGGGAGCTTCCTGGAAGCTGGGCCTTCAAAGCTGCCCTGAGATCTGTTAGCAGGCCGGGAGCACAGCGGGTGTTTGGGTTCACAGTCCCCCTGGGATGGGGAGGATCTGCCCCAAATCCCCTCCCCGGGGCTGGGTGTTCCAGTCCCACGCAGGCTCTGGGAGCAATGCGGGTGTCCCTTTGGCAAAGGGGGGCTGTGCCCTGCCTGGGGACCCCCCTGTGGCCGTGGATGGGACCCCGGTGGCTGCGTGTCCGGTGCTGAGCCCGGCTGCACCCAGAGCCATCCCTGCGGGAGGTGCAGCAGAGCTCGTGATGAGGCTGATGGCTAATCCATCCCCGAGTGCAGCACAAGGGCTGCTGGTACTTGAGGACAAGGAAGCTTAGAGAAATTAGGGCCACTTCCATTATCCTCCTGCCCAGCTCCCGTTGCAGTTGCACTACAGGATCCTGCCCCCAGCGGGGCTGCCCTGTACCCTGGGTGCCCACCCCAAACCCTCTCGCCCTTGGCCCTGGCTGCTCCTGCCTTTGCTGGCCGTGTTTTAGGGCTCAGTGCCTGGCCAGTGGAGCCGAGCAGCTGCGTCCCCCCTGTCCCGAGGTGCCAATGCTCTGCTCTCCAAATCCTCCTCCTCGCCCGGGAGCGCTGCCAGTGCCCGCTCGCGGTGTGCTCCCTCGGGCTTTGTCCCGAGCTATCGGCGTGGAGCAACCCCGCGGCTCTGCCAAGGGCGGCGAATCCCAAACCCGGGCAGTGGCAGGAACAAGAAGCAGCACTGCTTCCTCCACGCTCCGCCACCTCGTGCCTTTTGGACAGGGATCCCCACCCCGCTGCTGCAATCCCACCTGCTCTGGGGCGGCTGCGAGCATCGCCAGGGGCTCCCATGGCTGGGGCAGGATGCAGGCACCGCTGGCTCCTTCTGGCTGCTGGCACGTCCCCCCGTCACCTTCGGTCCCCCGCGGGCCCAGCTGGGCATTGGTGAGCCGTGACAGCCAGCCTTGGCCCCGCAGGAAGGCGTCGTGCAAGAGGAGCGGGGTTATCGCGGCAGCAGGGCTGTCACCCAGGCTGGGCTGAGCCGGGGCCTGTCGTAAACGTGTCACCCGCACGGGCTGCGGCTCCCTGTGACCGTCCTTGGTGCTGGCCCCAAGGACCGAGGCTGGAGGGAGCTTCGCGGCACCACGTGGATGTTCTGGGTGCAGAGCAGCACGGGGTGAATACATCAGGGGAAATTCCTGCCGTGCACACACACGTCCCTGGGGTGTTGCGGGTACAAGAGGAGAAGAGGTGGTATCACCAAGCAATAAAAGCCCTCGTGGGGAATGTTGTGGGGACTCCAGCACGGCTCGGCTGCTGGGGAATCCCTACCCAAGATCAGGAGGTAACGATCAAGACGGTATCAGCAACCCCAGACAGGTTTTGTATGTTAAAGCTATATATATACTTAGCAACGTTCTCTCTGTGTAAATAAATAAAAGTTGTCTGTGGTTGCTGGAACCGGACCGGTCCTGGCCGCACTGTGTGCAGGAAGCCACCTCCGTGTCACCCTGTTCCTCAAATAGTTCCCAGCCGTCCCGCAGGGCAGCCAGTGCAGCTCACGTCCAGCACGCCGCCGCGCTGTTCCTGTTTTCCCCTTGCTTGGGGTTAGCAGTAGGGACCCCCAGCATTAAAGGGTTTCACCTGGGAGTGGGTGGCTGCCCGGCTTGGTTTCCCCGGGACGGGGCAGGTCGGGGAGCATCGTGGGCGGGCTGGGAGGTGCCTCCCAGGGAGGCGAACGTCCCACGTGCCACCACCCCAGTCCGGCAGGTTTGGGGTTTTGCAATCGCTGAGGGTCGTGGCCGGGCATTGGGGTGCACCTCGGCACCGGGGTGCTGTGGGTGCTGCTCCCTGCCCCAGTCCCCGGGGAGCAGCAGCTCTACGTGTCCCTTCCTTGCAGGGTGCTGGGGGAACGGGGAGGGTCCCTGCGGGTTCCTGGGTGGGGTGGGATGTGGGTGCCTGCCACCAGCCCAAACTGCTTCCTCCTCCACCTGCAGCTGGCCATCGCAACCCTGATCCCAAAAGGCAGGGCCTGGTCTCAGGATGCACGTAATAACAGCCTGCCGTGATGTTTCACCGCAATTAGCGTGCCCTGTGCCCAATTAACTAGGGCCAGGGTTCATAGGGTGTTTCAGGACCCGGTGTCCCAGCTCTGGGTGCAGGTCCATGGCCCGGCCCACGGGGGGAAGGGGCTGGGAGCGGCTGTCCCACGGCTGTCCCCTCGCTGTCCCCTCGCAGGAGCTGCGTCCCCGGCTGTGCCACATAAAGAAGGGCCCCAACGGCTACGGCTTCAACCTGCACAGCGACAAGAGCCGCCCGGGGCAGTACATACGTGCCGTGGACCCCGACTCACCGGCCGAGGCAGCGGGGCTGCGTCCCCAGGACCGCATCGTCGAGGTGGGTGACGGGGCTGGGGGTGCCTGTGCTCCCCGAAACTCCCCAAAGCTCAGGACGGCACCGATGGGGCCGCTCAGCGTGGCGGTGCCCGGGAGCTGCCCTTCTGGGGCACGGTGACTCAGGGCAGAGCCGTTCCCACCCAGGGGCGCAGCCGAGCCCTGATTCACCCCCTGGGAGATAAGCTGCTGTCACCCAGGTTGTCACTGTCACCCACACGGGGCACGGCTCTCCCTGGGCTGTCCCAGGGTGGGACGGGCTGGGCAGGGCATCAGTGCTAAGGGTGCTCGGTGGCCCTGCACCCTGTGGGTCCTGGGCTGTGTGCCCCAGGGTGGGGATGAAGCTTTGGGCACCTTGGGGACAACACGGAGGAGCTGGGGCTTTGCCCCATCCTGGCACGTGCCCCATGCTCCTGCCAGCACGGCCGGTACAATCTCGTGCTAATCGCTCTGAGAAAATCTGCTTTTAATGAGGTTTTCCTGCCCGCTAATCCCCGCACATCTCTGGACATTGGTGGGGGGCTGTGGCGGGGCCGTGCCCGGTGCCAGGAGGAGCAATGTCCCCGGTGCCCGCGGTGACGGCGCGGTGACGCCCGCAGGTGAACGGGGCCTCGGTGGAGGGCAAGCAGCACGCGAGCGTGGTGGCCGCCATCAAGGAGGGCGGCGACGAGACCAAGCTGCTGGTGGTGGATGTCCTCACGGACGAGTTCTTCAAGAAGTGCAAGGTGGTGCCCTCGGAGGCGCACCTGGCAGGTGGGTCTGGTGCCATGGCTGCGGTGTCACCTCGTCCCCAGGCCCTGGGGCTCTGCTTGGGGGGAGCCCTCGAGCACTGGGAGGGGGGGTTTTGTTCAGAGCAGCCCCATTTTTCCACCCCCGTGCTCGGATAAAGGCCTCGTGGGTGGCACGTGGCCGTGGGGCGTGCGGTGAGGAGGGTTTATGGCCCTGCCGGTTACTCTTTGACAGATTTTATGGCTCAGGGAGGGCGCGTGGGCGCTCTTCGCTCTCCTCAGCTCGGCCTTGGCCCCCTCCCCGCCCCGTGGGGCGGCCGCTGGCAGGATTTGGGGGTGGGGGGTGCTCGGGGGTGCGGGGCTGGGTGCGAGGGGTGGCTCAGGGGGGGTGGGAGAGGGCAGGACGAGCCCATCCGTCAGCACCCGTGTCCTCTCTCCACAGGTCCCCTGCCAGAACCTATTGCCAACGGTGATATAGAGAAGGTAAGAGCCTTTTAGAATTCTTTATTTTTTAAATCCCACTTCTGCCAAGCTCTGGGCACGGTTTAGGTGTCCCTCCATCCTCTGCCCATGGGTGGGTGATGCCCCCAGGGGCTGCTGGTGCCCCCCAGGGACAGGGTCGCTCGTGGGGCTGAGCAAAGCCTCATGTCTGTCCTCGTGATGCTGTGTGGCCAGGGGCCCTTGTGCTGCAGGGAAGTAGCAGCCAGTCCTGCAGCCTTCCTCCTCCTCCTCCTCATCCTGCAGCAGCCGGGCAGCCAGGCCAGCCTTTAATCCTCCCAGCCCCACTCGGGCAGCACTGGAGGTATTTATTAGGCTGGAGCTCTCAGCGGATTACGAGCTGGGAGGAAGGATTTCAGTCAGCTCCCCTCCACCCCCAGGACCTGCAACAGCCCTGGGGCGATTCCCAAACCCCATTCCCACTTTTTCACCCTTGCTCTGCTCCCCCCCAGGAGAACGGCGGAGAGCTGCGCTCAAACTCGGTGTCCGAGAGGTCCCCCAGCCCCGTGCTGGCCACATCGCCCGACAGCCCCGAGACCCGCAGCGAGGTAGGGATGGGAGCAGAAGAGGGGGGGGGTACCGGGGCAAGAAGCCCCCCACCATGGTGCTGAGCATCCTCTCGTCCCGCAGCCCGGCGCGCCGGAGGGGGACAAGCGCAGCTCGGCATCCGGCTCCCTCCTGGACCTCGACATCCCGCTGGCCGTGGCCAAGGAGCGGGCCCACCAGAAGCGCACCAGCAAGCGGGCGCCCCAGATGGACTGGAGCAAGAAAAATGAACTGTTCAGCAACCTGTGAAATGGCCTCGGGGCAGGGGTGAGGGCTGCCGACCCCCCCTGTCCTCTCTGTGCCCCCCCCCCCCCCGGCCTCTCCTTCATCCCTCTTGTCCCTGCTGCCCCGCCGTGGAGGATGGGCTTTGGTGGCCAGTGAGCGTCCCCGGGAGGGTGAGTGGAGGGGGGCTGGGGGTACCCCCCGCTTCCAGCCTGGCCCCTGGGTGCTTCCCCAGCCCTGGCTTGAAGTTCTGTGCCCCTGGGTAGGTGTAAAGGGGAGATTTGGGGGGGGTCAGTGACTTGGGGTGGCCAGGTTTGATGCCCAACGCTTCTGGTCCCCTCTACCAGCTCTTCTCCCACCCAAATCCCCTTCCTGTTCCTGGGGCCCCCCCCCCCCCCCCATATCCTTTTTTTCTTCCAAACCTGAGGCTTTTGGTGACCTCTGCCCAGCCCTGGACCACGCGATTCCTCCAAGGTCGGTGCTCTTCCCCCCTGCCTGGCAGTGTCCGTCCACGATGACCCCGTCCCTTCACCCCAGACCCCTGCAGTCACCCTTGGAGGGACAGGGACGTCCCGTGGCACCTTGCCCCGGGGCTGTTTTGGGAGAAAAGAGGGTGTCCGGAGCAAGCAATAATCACCTCCTGTGCTACCGCTCCCTCCTGGAGGCAGAGATGATCGGGGTTTGCATCTTACACTGTTTAATTTAAAGGGTTCTCAATAGCCTGTCTTTTTTTTTTCCCCCTCCCGAATAAGAGGTTTTCCAATCACACTGTTTATTTTTTTTAAAAAACAACATATTTCGTGGAAATTCTTCCTGTGGATGTTTTGTTTCCGTGTTTCGCGGTCGGGTGCCGTGCTGTCGAGCTCGAGCGAAATTCTGTTGACTGGAATAAATCTTCCTGACTTCACGAGCCCAGCTGCAGGAGAAATCCTTTCGGAGCTGCGAGTCCCCAGCCCCAGGACTCAGCGCCGTGGGGGTCCTGGGTGACGGAGTGTGGGTGTCCCCGTGTCGCCTTGTGGGGTCGTTGCGCATGGGGGGGTCCTGCAATGGGGCTGGGGCTGCCTATCTGGGGAATGCTTTGGATGCCTTTGTGGGTTTTATTTTAAATTTCCAGCCACAGAGTGCCTCCAAGATGCTTTGGCACAGCCTGGTTCTCTGATTTCATGCCCCCCTGGGGGGTGTGAGGCTGTGATGGACCCACATTGTGTCCAGTTTGGGTGCTGAACTGGGGGGATTGGGAGGGCCGGGCTGGTCCCAGCACGGGTTAATGCCTCGGGGGGATTAACGGGCTTAAATCCCACGGAGGGGGGGCAGTGCCAGGCTGCCCTGCTCTAATCTGCCCGAGGGATGTGGCGGCTGGGTGGGAGGGGGGCAGCCCCAAACCACCCCCAGCCCCTCCAGTGGGGTTTGGGGTGAGCCTGAGCCTCCATGTGGGCAGGAGGAGGGCAGGGGGCTGCTTGTTCCGGGTGGGACTTTGGGGGGGATTCCCTGGGGGGGGGTCTGACCCCTTCCTCAGGAGGATGGAGCCTGCAGGTGACAGTGTGGGGCTGATGTCCCGGGGCTATTTTTAAGCCCTGTGCAGCTTACCAGGTCGGGGCTAAGCCCTCCTGCAGCGGGAGGGCACGGGGGGCTCAGCAGTGACCGCTCTGGGGAGGGGATGGTGGCTTCAGGAGGTGCCCCGTTTGTGCCAGCCAGCGCCTCCAAGGCTGGGACCCCCCCTTGGGACCCCACGGTGGTGCTGCAAGGCTCGGGCAATCCTGGGAGCCTCCGGTATATATGGGTTTTCTGAAAAATCAGCACTTTTGCAGACTTATCTGAGCTGTGAAATCCTGTGGGCACAGGGGGGTGGATGTACCAGGATGACAGGAGGTGTGGGGGACTCAAGAGCGTCTTGGAGGACTGGGGGGGACTTGCCAGGGGGAAGCTGTCCCAGGGGGTTTGGTGAGGGGGGGTGGAAGGGACAGGGTGTCTGGGCTTCCTCTCTGTGCTCTCATTTCACATGCCAAGCCCCAAGACCAGCTCCTGTATGCTTGTGCCATGCCCAGGTGATGCAGTGCCCCCAGGTCTACAGGGGATGTGCAGGCTGCCCCCCCCCCCCCCCAGGACCTGGGGGAGGTATCCTTTCGACCTGCCCCATCCTCCGAAGTGATGTTTCCTCCTGGAGGCGATGCTGTGGGTTGGGGACACCCTTGGGGGACAGGGGCAGGCCTGGGGGGCACCTGGTGGGTCCCGGGAGCATCTCCTGCCGGCGGCCCTGTGCCATGCATCGCCTCTTCTCCTGATCGGAGCAGCCTGGGGGCCGGTTCTCACGTGGGGGGGCTCAGGGACAGACCCAACCTTGTTTCGGGTTGCCAGGGTGAAGGCTTTGCCCGGGCTCGGCGTTGCCTGGGCACCAGGGATGCCAGGCAGGGAGCTTGCCGGTGCCGGAGCAACCGCGGGAGCGCAGCAGCACCCGCGGCTCCGGTGGCTGCCTGGGCGACCAGGAACCAGCACATCCCTGTGCCGGGCTAGGCTGGGTGATGGGAGAAGGGTGAGTGCTTATCCTGTCCCTTCCAGGCACTGCTGAGCACACCCCAGCTTGGGGAGAGCCGGAGAAGTGGCCAAGGGGGCTTCTGGATGGAGGTGAGGCTGTAGGAGATGGGGGCCTGGCACGGCGAGGTGAGAGCAGGGGGAGATCCAGTGTGGTGCTGGTGGGCTGGGAGCTGGTGGTAGGGGGTTTGGGGACAGTGGGGTGCTTGTCACCAGGTCCCCGACCATCCCAGACCCTAGACCCAGACCCTACAGCTGCCCAAAGGGAGCCGCGGCACCCCTCCAGCAGCAGGCCCCACTCCCCATGTTTTCCCCAAGGACTCTGCCCTAGCAGCTCTGGATCAGAACAGGCTGGTGTCAGGATCCCGAAGAAGTCAAAAAAAGGAGCGTGATGCCGTCAGGTTCTGCAAATGCTGTCCTGGAGAACAAAATCCACTCCTGCCCAACTGGTGTTGAAGAGCCTGAGACTCACTAGGCCTTGTCACTTCGATCCCAGCTGTAAGTAGAGCTGCTCTTGCTTTATCACTGCACAAAGCTTTTGCTACAACAAAATCCCTGTGAAATACTTGTTTAAAATACTACTGTACACGCTTGGTTCTTACACTCAGTTGTAATAGTATTCATAGTGCTGATTTCTTTAACTGAACTAAAATTGGAAAACTCTGACTCCCAGGCCCTAAAAATACTGCTAAAGCGGCACTAAAAATTCCAGAGTCTACCAGTCTCTGATAACAACAGCACTGTGCAGATCTGAAAGCTATTATCTGATACTTCGTAACTGGAACAAATCATTTCTGGTCTAGAATTAGCCATTACAGCTGCCCTTACAGTGGGGGAACACCCCATGAGTTATCCTCCCCACCTCTTCTTTGAGCCAGCTTCCCTGCTACGGAGAGCACGCTGAGTCGGGCAGGGAAGGTCAGGTTAAATAACTGCATTAAAAACTGTCCAGAATGAGTCAGACAAATGGCTCTTTTTCAGCAACAGACCTCGGATGTATCACAGGCTGACTCTTGCCCAAAGGTTTCTGCCCCAGTGAGCGATGCTTGCAGCCTGCCCCCCGAGCTGCCTTGAAGAGGGAAATCACTTTTCTGTTCTCCTTCTCCTTGCTGTGATAATGACAGATGAAATGAAGTGAAATACTGCTTCCCAGATGATGACCTGAGGTTTCCAGGTCCGCACTTGTACCAAGCGCCCGTGTGCCCAGGCACAGGTCTGAGCAGAGCAGGGTTTTGTCTCGGTAGCCTCCTGCAGCTGCCAGTTCCCCTGGTTATGTAGAAATCACGGAGAGGCTGTGCTCTGGTCTCGCTTGGCTGATACTGGTGGTTTTAATCACGTTTAACAGGCTGACTCCTTCAATCTTTGTAGTTCTGTTGTGAAGCAGCAGCGTTTTGGGGGACTCAAGAGGGGCTGTGGTATTCCACCGGTCTGTGCCATCGTTCCTTGTGAGAAAACTCTATCCTGGCCCTCTTTGAGCAGAGTGACCAGCCAGGTATTCCTCACCTCACTAATTCCCTTATCACCCCAGCTCCAGAGCTGAAAGGGGGCCAGCACTTTTCCCTTTCACCCTCACCTCAGCCTCTCTAACCTCCAGCACCCAGCAGCGCCCAGCAAATAGGGAAATAGGGTTCAGAGTCCCAGAAAGGAGGCTTTGTTGGCCTCACCACCCTTTCACCACCCAAAGAAAGCCCCACTGCTCCCAGGTCATGCTTAGGAACCTCAGTTTTTTTTTATTTTTATTTTTTTATTATTCAAGAAAGAGCAGAGCCACCAGAGTTCTCAGACTTCTGTGTCGCACTGATGAATCCTGCTCTAAGGGAAGTAGGAACAGTGGGTACTGCCTGTCCACAAACTGGTTGCACCAGGAATCAATTAGCTGCTGGTGATTTCGGCTGTGCTGGAACAGCACGTTAAAGTTACGGAGTCATTCCCAATCAGGTCTGTGAGTTAGTGGCTGTTCGCCAGGTCCAAATTTCAGGCAGTATTCCGGGCTGTTGCAAGATAAGTGCAAAGGTGACCAGATGACAACGTAACCAAAGGAGACAGACCAAAACAATGCGGAGGTGTCATCCACGCTCAGACCTCCCAACAGGGTCAGCTCCTCCCTGGAACCCAGGCCTGTGCTTGGCTGTACCCATCAGGTCTCCAGCTCTCTGGCTGGCAGCTTCACTTCACTGTAGGTTTTCTTCTCCATGTGGCTTGTCTGGTCCAGGAGCCATCGCTTCTCTTCATCGCTGACATCCAGCCTCAGTGTCACCTCTTGGAAAACGCTGTTCATGGCAACCTGGACCACGCAGAAGAAAAAAAGCTCAGTCCCAGTCATAGGACAAATGCTGCTCATGTCCTCTGGGTAGGAGTTGGCACCACACCTCCTTAAAATGAAGCTTCTTGAACATGCAAATACTGGCTTCGTTTTCCTGCCCGATCTTAGCCTCAAATTTGGAGATGCCCAGGTCTGTCACTCCTACAGAAGAAACCAGAAAGACAAGCATTCCTGTTACCTGCTCAGCTGCCACATCTACAAAGACACAGGACTCCAGTTTCTGAGGCAGGCGCACCCCTTACTACTATCTACATCACCAGGAAGACGTGCTTCTAGATCACATCACAACTCTGCTCGCATCCCTGTGCCCTGGGCTATCCTTACCGTAGGACATCATCATCAGAGTTGCCTCCTTGCCAAATCCTCTGCCACGGTAGCTGGGCTCTGAAAGGGAGAGCCACAGAAATCAGCACCCTGTTAGGTGAGACAGGTCAGCTGTGCTGGGTACTTTTCAGAACAGGCTGTGTCCCAGGCCAGCAACGGATGCTGATCAGGACTCAAGGGCTAAGGTAAACCAACGAGAATAAAAATCTGCCCTCAGTAACATCGCTCTGGCTTTAGCCAAGGTGACAAAGGCCCAAGCTAGCAAGCAGAACCTTACCTGCAATCATAATTTCAATCTCCCCCAAAGTCGGATCCTCAGTGTCGGTGAGGAAGAGATTCACATCCCCCACCATGCAGTCCTCCTCCCCACGTGCCTGCCCAGACCAGCGCTCCGTGTCCAGCACAATGAAGGTGCACTCTGTGGAGAACAAAAAAGAAGCAACATTCTCACGGCACGCTACGAATTATTCACAAAGTACTGAAGGATGAAATCAAAGGCATGCAACGGGCAAAGGAACAGCGGTTTCCACATGTTAGCAGTGAGGAAGAGGTAATAATTGCGCCTCCCACGCCAAGCATGCCTGCTCCCGTCCCGAGAAACATAAGAAATCTTCAGAAAAACCCGCTGTGAGCACAAAGGATTGTGCAGCCACTAAGACTAGAAACAGCCTGTGTAAGGAGCATGAAAACTTTAATTCCCCGACTGAGGTCTCGCTGCTTTGTCTCTCTGCAGCAAGTTCGGGCGAATAATTGTTTAGTGCACAAGGATCACCCAGTGATTCACCCAGTCCACTTTACTGCTGCTCTCAACAAAGCTTTTAATGCCAGCTAAGATCTCCAGACTGAGATCTTTGCCAGCCTTGGTATTTTGCAGCTCACTGTATTTCTACGAGGCTTTTATGAGCACTGATTCATTACCTGTAATAGAGCCAGGGAACCAATTCAGTCAACAAATCTCAACCAGGTAATTAAAAAGTAATTTGAATCCCAAGGAGAAATACAACTCCCTTCCACCTTTTTACGATGATCAGCCCTGGGGAGTGGTGACGGTGCTGGAGAAGCTCAGCAGATAATGCTGTGTGAATTAAATCATCATTACCTTTGAAAAACTGCACAAAAAGGACACCAGCAGCTCTGTACAGTGTAACCCCGAGCACAGATCGGCTACAAACATGCACTGAACTCCCTAAAAAGTTACCAGGTCCATATTCCCCTTGCTCCAAACTATTGCTGTTCATCTGACTCCGAATACTGAAGACGAAGAAACCCAGAGCCCCACAAAGAACAGAAACTGTGGAGGTGGTCGGTGGCCTGAGCAAGGCAACGTGCTGAGGTGCTAAGGCAAAGCCGGCTGAATGAAAGCTGGTCTCACAGCCCCCCGGGCTCAGTTAGCAAAGCCCTCTCACCAGGCACTCTCAGCCCACCCTGTGTCCTTTACGGGACAGAGAGGGGCCCGCTCCCCACTGCCACCCACTCCTGGAAGGTGTTTGAGACCCTCACTGTCTGCGTCGTCCCGCCAGCTGCGCTGCATCTCGTACTCCTGCTCCAGGCTCAGCGGCTCGGAGGCGGTCAGGCGCTGCAGCTCCTCTGACTGCATCCACTCGTGGTACCTGACAAAGACACCGGGGCAGACCCTTGGCTTAGCGGCAGCACCTCAGGGCCGTTTCCACGAGTGCTCCAAGGATCTGCCCGTGCCCTGTCGCGAAGGTGTTCTGGAAATATTAGCCTGGCGTTCACAGCAACTCGAAAGTGCAAGCTTCGTGCTTATGTAAAACAGGAGCCGGCCATCTCCTTGGAAATTCAGCCCGGTTTGTGCGTCCTGTAGCTTTGTGTGGAAGCACCATGACGTGAGCTTGATGTTTTTAGGAGTGCTGACCCAGCAGCACCAAGGGTCAGGATTTCAGCCCGGCTGATTTCGATACAGCCTCACCGTACCACCGACAACTTGACTAACACTGCCACCTTTGTGCAGAGCCGGCAGCTGCCCAGGGCAGCGCTTTACAAAGCGCACGGATCAGAGGTTTGTCTGCCTGGCGTTACCCATTGAAGTCGTGCTATTCCCCGGCCGTTACAGGAAGATTCCCGTGAACATCAGAAGCGCTGGCTGTTCGCACACAGCCAGGCGTTTCCCTCTCTGTGGATACGCAGCAGTCCTGGCAAAAAGCACAGACCTGCAGGGATGACTGCTGGGAGCAGGGCGGGCACAGCTTACTGTTTTTCTACAGCTTTCTTTCTTTTTTTAATTTCTGTGCTGTTCCCATGGGGAAGAGGCCCCTGCAGCTGCCACGCCAGCACCCCTTCCGAACAACACGCTAAAAAAGGGAAGTGAAACCAGACCGGAGGACGCGAGCCACGTACCGGGGCACGTGTGCCGGGGTGTACGGCACCAGGGTCACCCTCGTCCCTTGCAGCACGGTGTCCTGGTTAATCCTCATGGCCCCAGACGTGGCCGTGTGCCTGCCACACAGCCCAGGGGTGGCACGGCGCTCGCTGGAGCTTTCTGCAAGGCAGCGGGGGCAGCTCCAGCCGTGTGGATGGGGCTCGGACAGATGCCCGGGGCTGGGATAGGGGGCTGTAGGGGGGATCTGGGGCTGGGATCTGGAGCTATGGGGGGAGCTGGAATCCAGAGCTATGGGAAGATCTGGGGCAGAGATCTGGAGCTATGACGGGATCTGGAGCTGGAATCCGGAGCTATGCAGAGATCTGGGGCTGGGACTGGGGGCTGTGGGGGGATGCAGGGCTGGGATCTGGGGCTTTGGGGGGATCCGGGGCTGTGGGGTAATTTGGGTTTGGGATCTAGAGCTTTGAGGGGATCTAGGACTGGGATAGGGGGCTGGGATCTGGAGCTATGGGGGGGATGAGGGGCTGCAGGGGGGATCCAGGGCCGGGATCCGCGGCTGTGGTCCAAGGCTGTAGGGAGATCTGGGGCTGGGACCTGGGGCTATGGGGGGATTTGAGGCGGGGATCTGGGGCTATGGGAGGATCCGGGGCTGGGATCTGGAGTTTTAGGGGCGCCCCGCGGCCGTGCCCCGTGCCCGTGCGGTGCCGGCTCCGCGGCCCCTACCTGCGCCGCCTCCTCCCGCGCATGCGCACCCCCCCCCGCTCACCCCTCCCACCCCGACGTGGCCCCTTGGCCCCGCCCCTTTCCCTTCCTCCCTCCCACGTGACCCCGCCCCTCCAATCCGCGGGCGAAGGAGCGGGGCCTGGTCACGTGCGCGGAAGACTTTTCCCCCCCCGCCGCCCCACGCCCCTATTTCCCGGGCCGCGCGTGCGCAGTGAGGGGCCCGGGGGGCGGCCCCGGGGCAGGGCCGGGAGGCGGAGGAGGGGGGCGCCGTCAGCCGGTAAGGGGGGCCCTGGGCCTCGGGGGTGGCTGCTCGTCCTTCTCGGGGCTGCAGCAGGGCGGGTGAGGGGGTCCCGGGGGGGTTTGGGGGTCCCGGGGGGTTCCCTGTGGGGGGACACCGGAGGTCCCGGGGGGCTCTGGGGTCCCTATGTGGGGCTTGGGGTCCCTCCGTGGGGTCCCTGGGGGTTCCTGTGGGGTCCCTGTGGGGCTTGAGGTCTCTGTGTGGGGTTCCTGGAGGATCTGGGGTCAAAGTATGGGGCCCCTGGGGGTCCCTGTGGGGTCTTGAGGTCCCTGTGGGGTCTGGGAACCCTGTCTGGGGTCCCTGTGTGAGGCCCCTGTGCGGTCTGGGGTCTCTGTGTGGGGCCCCCGGAGGTCCCTGTGGGGGTCTGGGGTCTCCGTGTGGGGCCACTAGGGGTCTATGGGGGTCTGGGGTCCCTGTGTGGAGCCCCTTGGGGGTCTGGGGTCCCTTTGTGGTCCCTTTGCTCTCTGTGGGGTCTGGGCTCCCTGTGTGGGATCACCGGGGGCTGGTGGCACTCCGAGCCCCCCCCCCCCAGTGTGTGTGTTGCTGCCTCTCTCCCCGGGGCTCTGCCAGGCGGTGGAGGTTCCCCCAGATACTCATGCGTTCAAAGCCCCGGTGCTGTGGGGCTGCTGCCAGCTGCCTGCTATTTTCTACCCCCGAGGTCGTTCGGGGAGGCCGGGGGCTGCCTCAGCTTGCCCCGCTTGGCAGCAGCCCTGTGCTCCTTAGGAGCAGCTGTGTGAGAAGCGAGGTTTGAGAGCATCCCTGGGGCAGGCGTGCTTCCTCCTGCGGTCTGAAACCTTCCTCTGGCTGGTTGGGACATCGCGTGCTGTGGAAGGGCAGGGCCCTCGGGTGCTTGTTTTAACCAGTTTAATTGGGCAGAGAACTTCTCGTAGTGCCGAGCCGTGTCGCTGCTGAGCCGGGTACTTCTGGTCCTGTGTCAGAAGAAAAGCGTGCAAAAGTTGCCTCGTGAGTTCCCCTTCTTCCTGACAAAGGTGGCACAACTTAGCTTGTTTTTGTCTTTCTTTAGGTAAAAGGTAACAGAAGTTGAGAACGCCCTCCCCGTTCTGCTCCCAGCCTCCCAGCTGCCTTCGCCATGGCCGGCGGCATTACCGATACGGGGGAGCTTTACTCGCCTTACGTAAGTCCTGCGCTTCGGGCTCACCGCCGGCCGGCGTGTTCTTACTCAGAAGTCTTCTCAAAATCCTCTTCTTTCAGCACGGTTTGTGTTGTCATTTCCCACTTCCCCGTGCACATAACCTCAGTGTTTCAAGAGGTGGTGGAGGTCAAAGGCTGCTCCAAGATGCTTCGTGCTTGTAGGGTTTTGGTTCTTTTACAACATCGCACGTTCCTTTATGTGCTGTAAAGGATGGTGTCTGCTTAAGGTATAGGTTCTTAAAATGTGCTGAGAAAAGCTTCGTGTCCGGTATCAGCTCTTGCATCCTTCTACTGGTTGCTCTTCAGCATTTTCATCAGCACAAATTGTCCCGTGAAGCTCGCTTGAACAGGGAAAATTGTGATGTGGAAATAGTGCCTTTTTTTTTCTTTTAAGAAATCCAGAGGAAAATCGCATATAAAATAACAGCTACAAATAAGTAAATTTTACTAATTTATTTTAACCCCCTCCATTTAAAGTTGGCAATCAAGACGTTTCTTCTGTATCACGCCCCATGAACACACAGAACCAATTACTTCTTCATTATGTTACTGGAAATACAGTTTTGATAGCCACAAGCGTTCACGTAGTGTCAGCTCTTAGATCAGCGCTTTGCAAACAGTTTTCCCCCAAAATCCCACAGATGACTAAATAAAGAACCAGTACTGAATTCTTTCAGATGTTCTGAAACTTTCATTCCCATGTTAACGATTGAGTTTAGACTGCAGAAATAGGTCATGGCAGAGAAAATAGAGAACAAGTCGGTAACTGGGGTGTCCGGACCCTAAAGAATGAGGGTCCCGTTTACATCAGTGGGGTAGGAATTTCCTAGAGGCTCATCTCAAAGTCCAGAGCGCTCTCTCCTCTCTGCCTGAAGGTGTCCAGCTAGGCTGAATGCACAAGCACCCATCTCACCTCGGCCTACTTGACTGCAGTCAAGGAGAATCACCTGAGTGTTTTATAAGGAGTCCTTCACTGAAGTGAGTCGTGGCCCCGGGCACTCGAGCAGGAGGTGTGCTTGGGGAATGACAGCTGCGCCAGCCGAATGAGAAGAACTTTCCCGCGAGCTGCGGTGGCTGACTTGTCCTGGGAGAACCATCGGGAGACGAAATTGCTCCGCTTGTGTTAGTGAATGTAGGGCGGGAGAGCGTGCGGGGTCTCTGGGGAACGGTTCTGGTATCAATTTCTTCACGCTCAGAAAAATGTACTCAGACATAGCTCTTCACTGACTCTCCTCTAGGGAGAGACTGACCTGTATTAGGGAAAAAAAAAGAGAAAACATCAGCAACAACGAACTTTGGGGCAATCTTCATGAGTTCAGCTAAATTTGCCGTCTGGGGGTGCTGTCCAGGTGCACAGTTACCTTTTTGCCCTGGGCCAAAAAAAAAAAAGGCGGTTGCTAGAGATGATAAAAATCCTTTCCCCTCCAGAAGTGAAATGGCTTTTCCAGAGTGCTGAGTCGCTTACTGGCAAAGCGGCAAGCAGGCTTTGGATTACGGTTCTGTTTGGATGTTGCCTGCTTGCTGAAGAATAATGAAGAGTAAGACATCCCGGAAGGGAACTCTTGTACGTGGTCGTAAGTACTTAGAAAATAACGAGAGACCCAAACCCACGTTGTAGACAATTCTGATAGAAGCTAATGGATGCTAAAGCAAGCAAAGCTCCCGTCCTTTTTAACTTTGGAAGTTAGAAGGAAAAAATATTTTAAAATTAGAAAAATGGAGAAGGAATTGCGGTCTTTTCACGAAAAATGAGCTGTAACTTGCTTTGTTCTCTGGTTATCAGTCTCCTAGGATCTTTGTCTCTAACATGGGCTTGGTCCCACCCTGCTTGCTCACAGATCGCTCTCTCCATTTGAATTAGTGTGTGCGTGTGTACGTGAGGGGGTTTGGATGATCTCTGGCGAAGCTGCAGACTCACGTTGGATTCTGTGGATGTTGCAGGTCGGTCTGGTTTACATGTTCAACCTTATCGTCGGGACAGGAGCTCTAACCATGCCCAAGGCGTTTGCGACAGCGGGGTGGCTGGTCAGCCTTGTGCTCCTCATGTTCCTGGGCTTTATGAGGTAGGATGTGGGTATGTGTCTTCAGGAGATTGGGGGGGGGTTCAGTTCAGGAGCCCTAAGAACAGCCCTGAGACTTAGGCTGCTTTTCGCAGGGCTCCTGTCCCTCTGCTGTTTGAGCGCTGATCTCCGCAGGCCTGCAGAAGTTATTTGGAGGGGTGTGTTTTCTGCCTGCCTGGGATGTGGTGCTGCACCCCATCTCCTGACTGAGGGAAAGATTTTTCTCTAGTCCAGAGCCTTTTGGGACCTCTCTCCCAGCTTCTTTTTTCCTTTCCTGTACTCCCTGTGCACATCCCTTGCTTGCCTATGTCACAGATCAGTTCCCCAGATGTTACCCAGGTTACAAGTGACGTGGGTTCATTTCTTTGCCTCGGGAGTTGCAGGTGTGAAGCAGACCTCTTGTTTTATCTTGGCTCCTGGCGGTGCTAGGGCAGCTGCAAGCGTGTCGGGCGAACAAACGGCCGCGTGGCTGGCCTGGCTGCCGCCTGCCCTTTGCTGCTTGAGACCTTGGAGCAGGTCTCATGACTTTGGAGCTGGTTTGCCACCAGCTTCTGCTCAGCTGCCTGTGTCCCTGCTGGAGCAGCAGGTGGAGCTGAAGGCTGCTGATAGAGCGGTGGTGTCCAGGCAGCTTGAGATTCTCCAGTTATCGACAGAGCTGTCATCTTCCCGACAAGCTGCGTATCCCTGCTCGTTTCTTGCTTGGTTTACAAATAAATAAGAGTAAAATTCCCCTCCTGCTGTTGGTAAGAACAGAATTTAGAAGTTCTTTTCTTGCGAATAACTAGTTCTGAACGTGCCTTTGGTGCACAGGCAGTGCTTTTCAGACCCGTTAGGGGCTTCTAAACAGGGGTAGCCATGCTCAGTACTGTCTGTGTTAACGCTTCTAAATTCCCCACCTCAAAGCTTCAGAGGCTCGATTGAGATGTCAGCTGTGGCAGCACCAGTAGCGGAGCTTTGTAAGCGGCCCTTCGAGATACTTGTTTCAAAGCACAGATTTAGCTTGTGGAATGCAGCACTAGCGGGCAGTCCGTCAAGGTCAGCAGAAGAGCACGAGTTTCCAAACCTGGGTGCCACAACCAGACCGAACTGAAAACAGAGCCTGAAGTACTCAGTGCTCTGGGAGCTGCGTTGCTTTTGTCCCAGTGCTGGTGCTCGGCTTCCTCTTGCCCTCTGGGCAGTGACCCTTCAGCGCAAGAAGAATCCGTGCAGAAATTGCTACGTGGGCCTCAGAACAGGGCTGCTTTCTTTTATTCCGGCAAAATTAATCTCTCGCTTGAGCTTGATAAATGAGTCCAATTCCTGAAACAGCAAAGCCACTCTAATGCCTTAACTGAGATTGATTTGAAGTTTTTTTTTTTTAATTACAGGACTGTTTAGCTGAGATAACGACATGCTTTCCATGGAAGCATCAGTGACTGTGGCTGTCCCATTGCCAGCTTTTCCCATGGCCTCCAGCAAAGAGTGTTTGCATATAGATGCGATCTGCCCCTCTGTCTTGTATTGCTTTGTTTCTAATGCCATTTGTAAGAGTCTTTAGGGCAGCGTAGTACCTCTGCCCCAGGCTGTGATGGATAGACTTCATAACAGGACTGTGCTAGTCCAGGGTTCCTTCTCCCTTTCAGGGCCCAGCTTTCTAACGAGGGGGAAACTCCTCTTGTCTTCCCAAACCCTCAAAACTACTATCAAGGTGTTTTCCAGCTACCTAACGTCTCCTGATATCTGAAGGCATGTATATTTTTACTGCATTTTGTTCTCTGCTTGACCACCTCCATCTCAAGAGCAGACGGCAGCAGGGCGCTGAGCAGAAACTCTGAGATAGCGGGAGGGCGCCAAGTTGGTGAAAGCAGTTCTGTTTACTTGGTGTTTGCCCCTGCAAGCAGTGAGAATAATTCTCCGTGTATCTTAAGCGACAATGCTTGACTGTTGTTGATATTAACTGCATTTCTCTCCCAAGCTATATGACTACCACGTTTGTGGTGGAGGCCATGGCTGCTGCAAATGCCCAGCTGCGATGGAAGAGAATGGAAAAACGCAAGGTTTGTGTGGGGTTTCATTTTCCTTTTTCTGGTGCTTTTATCACATAAGGCTTGCCTGAGATTCCTCTGTCTTTGCCTCGCCTCATTAATAACTCTAATAAAGGAATAGATTTCCACTCTATGGAACTTCGCAGTGTAAAATATGACTTTTAGTTCCCTGTGGGGTTGCTCATTAAAGACAGGATTTTCTGCTCCAGCTTTGAAAAATCTCTTGTCTGCTCACATTTCTTACTGGATGTGCTCTCCTTGCCCTGAAGCGTTGCTCAGCGAGTGTGGAGAGGTGGCAGGCAATATATCGGTGCCATTTGGAGTGTGCCAGGTTCTATAAATCCTCGCTGAGCTCAGGTCACTTAACTGGGACAGGCGGGAACGTCCTTGCTGCCAGTCAGGATGTGTCCCAGGGAGTGGACAGTCCTGAAGTATGTCCTTGCTGGAAAATTTGCTTGTGGCTTTTTGGATCCTGGCTTTAGTGGCTTTTCTGGATCAGTGTGAAGTATGACTGTTTGCACTGATTTAGATCCCTGCCTGTATGCTGTTGGGCTGGAGTTACGAGATGTCACAGCCAGACAGGGCAGAAATGGCCAATAAAAACACTAAGATTTCTTTTCCCAGGTCTGTAACCTTGTAGATCTGCCAGACACTTCTGACTTCCTTGTGCCACGTATCACCGTGTGAATCGGGCACTGTTGCTGTGTGACCTGCTAAGAGCAGAGCCTGGCACTCACCTAAGTCTGCCCTGCTAGTGCCCTTTTCTGCTCTCCAGTGTCTCAAGCCTGGGCTGAGGGCTCCTGCTTGCCCCTGCTTGCTAGCCTGTCCTGCCCAGCCCTGCATGGGATCCACCTCTGAGGTGCTGGAAATGAGGCCGTGGCACTGGTGGTGCCACAGGTTGTGCTGTAGGTAGTAGAAATCTCAGCAGTGGTCTGTCCTTTTCTTCCAGGAGGATGATGAGGATGAGGATTCTTCCTCTGGAGTATCTGACAGTGATGTTCTCCTCCAAGATGGCTACGAGCGAGCGGAGACACGACCTATCCTGTCAGTTCGTAAGTACCTGCTTCATGCTTTCACTGTCTGGGACTTCTCTGCAGGCAGCATTCCCGTGACCCCCAGTAAGCAGAGCAGGACTCTTCTATCCATTTTGCCCTTAATTTCACATTTGCATCCCAAAGACCTTAGCGCTTGCAAGATAAGGCTCATTGAGAATTCAGTTTACCTTCTGCAGTCTGATAAAGATCTCTTCCCTCTAGGTCACTAAGACGAGAACACCTTATTTTGAAAACACTTTAAACTAACTTCAGCAGTGATTAGACCAGTGACTGCAGCTGTGGAGTGGTAGATAGTACGTAGTGTCCTTCAAGCTACTGCTGGAGCTTCTTGGGTGTCTTCAGATAGTCTGGCCTCTGTTTTTACTCGAGGGACTAGTTAAAACCTTCTTGTTTTCAACTTGCAGAGAGACGTGGCTCACCCAATATCTTTGAAATTACTGAAAGGGTGGAAATGGGCCAGATGGCTTCCATGTTCTTCAATAAAGGTAAGTGATTCACGCGTTTCAAAGGCCCTCGCAGTCCTGCTGCGTGCTGTGTGTATGTCTTTTGTTAAGTCTCAGTGCTCCTCAGTGTGGGTTTGCATCCTGAGTTTGTGATGGTTCCCTCCAAGAGTGTTGTTCTTTACCTGCAAACTATCCGTCCCTCTGAGCAGTGTTGCTACAAAGCAGAATATTTGTGGGCCAGAACCTGCATGAAGGGGAGGGTGCTGTGGTGGTAGGGCCAAAAATACCGACTGTGGGTGGTTGGCTGAGATGGGTAAGCTTGTCAGTGCCTCTTCTGGCTGTTCTTAACCTAACCCTGTGCTGCGTCTGCCCTCTGTGATCGCTCTCTGCAGTGGTAGAGCCCCGCTGTATAGTTCACTGGTTCCGCCCTGGCAGCATTTGAGAAGAAAACACTTGTTTTTTTCCTGAACCCTGGGTCAGTCTGAAGGAGAGAGGCTTTGGGGAGAGCTCCTGAGAACAGCATGCGTCTGGGGGTGAGGGTCAGCTGCTGGGATGTGAACTACTGAGTCAGAAAGGGTCCCTGGTGAGCACATGGTAGGCAGATGTCTCGTCTTTTTGCTGTTAAGTCTTCTGTTGTGTATCAGGGAAGGAGCTTGTATCTATACCGCAATAAAGCCGTATCCATTGCTGCATACAATAGCAACACAAGTTACAACGTTAGGCATTCTGAAGCTGGGTGAGGAGTACATTTGAAATGCTGAGCAGAGCCAGAAAATCATCAGACACCATGGTTGTGCAATTTTGAGCCTGTCAGGCCCCATTTCTTGTGGACAGCGACGTTTTCTCTTGTTCGCTAGCCACTTTACAAAGATGTGATGGGCTGTTTTTTCCACTACATTACATCAGCGTTATGCCGTTCTAAGACTGCCTCTGAAGGACAGCTGGGCTTGAGGAGTGAAGATTGTTTGAGCTATATTATTGCTGATTTTAAAGTCCAGTTGGAAAAAAAGCTTCATTTCCCTATGTGCCCCTTGTGTGCTTTTGTAAATGTAAATCATTCAGGAGTATCAAACCCCACATTGAATCAGGCTGCCACTTCTCCGAGTGAGGAGAGGTGACTTGACTGTGCTGGAGACCAAGAAACATCTTGTTCCTAGTCTTGTCTGTTGCACTGAGATGCTCTGACTTCAGGCAAGCTTTTTGTCTGTGTTCTTTGCCATCTGTAAAACGCTGCGGATGCTTCCTTATCTCTCAGTACTCCTGTGAGGGTTAATATTAGGATGTTGCTTTGATAACAAGCCCTGGACCATGTGGCTCAGCAGTATCACTGAGGATTTAGGTATGGAGGCCTGTTCTGCTGCACGTGGACTGGGGGAACACACAGACGAGTCTCGGGCGGCCTCTTCTTTTCGTGTGCTTCCCAGGAAGATGGTGATAACCCCTCAGGTGAGCCAGGTGTCGGGCAGTTGTCCTCTAGAGGGCTTCTCTGCCTTGCTGCTGGCTGCTGCTCAGCCAGTAGAGGGTGCTGGGAATACACGGCCTCTGGGGTGCTGATGGAGGTTTCCCAGCGAAGTGATATTAACTGCTTGGCGTTCTGAACCTTAATCCCCCTTCTTAATGTTGTTTTAGCCAGAGTTATCTGATTTCTGTGTCAGGGATCCTCCCCCGGGCTGACTCGAGCTAGTGCCAAGGGATAAATCTGTGGGAAGTCAGCAGGAACAGCTGCAGGCTGGTGAGAGACGAGACAAAAGGTACGCAGAGCAAAGGGTCTGGGGCAGCTGTAAGTCACCTGCTGCTTTCCCCTCCTCTGTTCTCAGCAATGAGCTGTTGCTGAGTCCTGGTTCAGACACACTCAGGTCTGCTGAGCAGTTGCAGAGAGCAGACGGGTTAGGTGCCTCCCTCTGCAGATCCTGGCTGAAGTTTTCGTGCTGACAGATGCGCAGAAAGGCCTTGGCTAAGGGCAGTTGCTCAGTGACCCCTTCCTGCAGCCTAGTGCTGAGAAACTGGGTCATGCTAGGGAAGTCCTGGCTCCAAGCACCACCCTCTGCCGTTTGGGTTTTGCTCACCATATATGAAGTGTGGATCCAAAACCAAGGTGGCTGAGAGCTTTACAGCCTTCAGAGGGAAGGCTGGTGAAGGCTTTGTAATAGACCTTAAAGCCTCTGAGACCGAGGGAGTTCTCTGCTCTTTTCTCTTAACTTTTTTTCCTGAAACAATCTGACAGGAGTAGAATGTGCAGTCCTGGGAGGTAAGCCGAGGATAAATCTCCATCTCAGACTGTCTGCTTTCTTAAAGGGAGCTGTCCTAGGTTTGGGCAGTGGTGGGCCTGTATGCTCTTTTAAAAAAAAGCTGGCTCTGAAGAACTGCTTTTCTTTGTGATGTTGGGTGCTTTCTTCTGGGACCGAGCAGTCATTTGTTGCAGTAATGGAGTCTGGGCACATCTGTCATGCTGTCCCCCCACAGGAAGCCATTGATTTTCCCATTTTTGTCCAGTAATGAAAATATTGATCAGGGAGGATCAGTAGCAGCTTGTAAAAGAACTGGCAGTAGAATCTTCTTCCCCCTTTGGAGGGCACGAGTCAGGGAGAGGACTGCCACCGGGACCTCACGGGCAGAGAAATCCACTGGAACAGGGATATTGGGTGTGCTGGTGAGTGCCTGGTGGTGCTGCTGCAGCTGAGCTTCGTGTGTGAGCCCTATTTGGTGTATACACAAAAAAAAAACAGAGCAACTGAGGCCTGGTGTCAGTAGATTCTGCTCTGGGGATCTGCATCGAAGTCTGTCTAGCGCTTACTGGATTTTTCAGCTTCTGTCCTACGTCGGATATTTGTTATAATACTCAACCCTTTTTAATAGGGAATTGGAGAGATCTGGGAGGGAGTTGGCTCTCGTCTTCAGAATGATGCGGACTCCTTAGCTGTGCGGCCACCTTAAATCTTTCACAGAGGGGGAAAAAAAAGAAGGGACCTCTAAGAAATCTTCTGCCTATTTCTGGAGGGGCTGAAGATCTCCATTTATCTATTCAAACCAGGAACAGCTCTAGTGTGTTGGCTTAGTGCTTTATAGGAGCAGGGAAGTCGTCTTGCTGCTTCCCCACGCAGCCCTTTTTGTAGAAACGTACTGCTAAGTAGGCTCAGCACACTGAGTAATTTAACACGGGTGGAATGCCTGTGAATGGTTCCTGACACCCAGGGATCCAGGGACAGTATGATGGCGAAACGCAGGGTGAAACGTGAGGGCAACCAAGTGCTGTAGAAATATTAATCCCTGTTCCTGCAGTAATGACATTTTTATTTGATCGCTGTCATGTGAGTCTCGGAGAGGTGAATTGATTTGCCCAAGCTGCATTAGGATTAAGCATCAAGTGGTGTCACAACTGGGGAGTATGGGCAGGTTCCCTGAGCTGCTTTCCTTCAGTATCTGCTTCCCCAGTGAAACAAATTTGAGGCTTCTTTTTGTAGCTCACCTGTCTCTGAACTTAAATATGTTCCAGTTTGTTTTTCGCTGAGATTTATACCAGCTCTCTGGGAAGAAAAGAATCCCAGGGTCTCATCAATCATCTCTTTATTCCTGCTGATTTCAGCCCTCTGCAGCAGTGTCTTCCTGAGCCCAAGAAAGGCTGTTTTGTGCACCCAGATTGCCTGAGTAAGACGTTTCTAATCTCATAGCTGAAGGCAGAGCAAACTTAAACCACAGAAGAAAGCATTTGGGGCCAGGAACAGTGTTCATTGTGACACCTGGGTGTAGTAGGGCTGCAGAAAGAGTTTTAAAGCTTTGCAAGTTTGAATCTTGCCAAAGGATGCTGGTGTTAAGGAATCTCTAAAACAGCTCCACCTCAGCTGTGTGGAACTGGATCTCAGCAGGGCTAAATCCTTACTGCGAAGGTCCCGCAGGTCTGGTAGAGGCAGAGCACTAACAGCTCTCATTTCTTCACTTCGCCGTTCCTCAAGCTGTGTTCACACCAGGTCTGTCGCCACCAGCTAGCGTGCCTTTGACCCTTCCAGGTTGTCAGCTTCATCTGATCGCTCAATTAGGTGAGACCTGTGGCCTTGAGCATTGACTGGAGGATGGGTGTAAGCTCGAGCAGCTGGTGTGAAGGCCAGGTGTTTCAGGAGGCAGAGCTGAGCTCTGAGGCCTCATGTCCCATCGGTTCCCGTGCTGTAGCTGTCTCCTAACCTGCTGGTGTGACCCTTCTGTGCAGTTTGCTGCAGAAAAAATAAACTACAGAAAGAAATGGTCTTTTTTTTTTTTTTTTAAAGATGTTAAGAAACTTTTGTGAATTACTGGTTTAGAGTGCAGAGTCCAAGAATCCCCAGTATTTCTTTTTTCTTGCAGTGGGTGTCAACCTCTTCTACTTCTGCATAATTATCTACCTCTACGGGGACCTGGCAATCTACGCAGCGGCTGTGCCGGTCTCTCTTATGCAAGTGACCTGGTAAGTGTGCTTACTGCTGTGCAGTTACGTGCTAACAGGGACGAGGGCAGGTTTTGGGGCTTGACGGGGTGATAAGCCTGACTGGGTTCAGCTCTCCTCGCTGAAGACAAGCGGAGAAATGACTCGAGGACATCTCAATGCTTGTGCGTGGGAAGGTGAAGTTGTTCTGTATTCCCCACCCAAGTGCCTGCTGCAGGCTAAGCTGTTGTTGGATGCCTCAAATGTACCTGACCTGATTTCAGGTAAGTCCCTGGGTGTAAAGTACTTCAGCACCTTGCAGGCATGGGGCTCGTTGCTCGCTGGTTTGAATGCCATCCCCTATGCAGTATCTTAGCTTCTCTGTCTAGATAAGAGCTGGGAGGTGTGGTGCTTATCACGCTCGTGACCCGTGAGTGGTGGCACTACTTTGTGTTTACCTGATGAGCTCTGGGCTTGAGACAAGTTCCTTCCTAAAGAAATAGTGAAAGAGACTGGTTTGCTTGGATCTGGGCTGGGCTGCACTTGTGCTCAAAGCTTTGGAAAACTGCAGTGATCCACATGTGACCTCTAAACTTGCTGTTCTAATGACCAGACTTGTAACTGGGTAATCAAATAATTTGTCTCCAAATGCATGGTGATTTGCTCTGTTAAACAGTCCAGAAAATATAAGGGGTGTGTGCCTCCATCATGGAGGAAGGGAAGGTATACACATCTTGGGCCTCTGACCATTCCTCTTTCTTGAATGCAGGAGAGGGGACGACATCTGGCAGCTGATCACTGTCTTTTCTCCCTCCTTCTTTCCTAGCAGTGCCATTGGCAACCATTCTTGCAGCGTTGGAGATGGCACGAAGTACAACGATACAGACAAGTGCTGGGGGCCCATTCGAAGGATTGATGCTTACAGACTGTACCTGGTGAGTTTCTCTAACGGGAATGACCTTTGTTTTACTCGGCCTGCCTTCTGATGGGTGGTTTTTTTTCCTATAGAGATAACGTGGTGTAAGTGAACAGCAGAGGTGTGAAGCTTTCAGTTCCGTCTGACCTTATTAGCCAAATGCCTGTTTTCCAGTCTTGGTGACGTGTCTGTTTTAATTTGGTGGACATCAGAATAATTCTTGTGATCTCAAGTTTAAGTAGATCTGTCCTCGTTGTGGAGCTTTATATCGCGTAAGCAGGTGATGGGTCCATGACAAAGGTTTTCTTTAGTGTTTGGCTGAAGTAATTGTCACTTGGAGATAATTGTTCTCAATGTACTCAGGTATATTAAGCTCTCTTGAGTGCATTCTTTATGTGAATAAAATTGTTTATGCTACAGTAGAATCTGCTTTTTTGAAAGATGATGGAAACAGACCACTTAACATCAGTGCTGTACGCTGCTTTGGTAATAGCTTGCTGTCTAGTTTGTGATTGTCTATTGCACCTCTTACCGTGCTCTGGTTCTGCTGTGAAACCAAGGTTTTCTCATGGGGTGATAAACACTGCTTCTCCTGAGCTCGGGGAGTCGAGCACTTGTACCTGGAGGTAATTGTTGGCAGGGCAAAACGAGGAGGTATGTAAGAGCTGCATCGTGGGGGTTTTGGACAGTGATAGGAAAGATCTCGGTGAGTTTTAAGAAAAAAAAGTGATGAGGCTCTGGAGGTGCCCATGTGTGCATGGAGAAATCCATGAGTGAAGCCCACCTGAAGTCATTTTGTAGTTGGCACATCCTGGACGTGCAGATCACATCAGAGTGTTTTTGTTCCATTATTGCAAAATAAAGAGCTGGGCCTGAGGAATATTAGTGAATGTCAAAGCCTAGTTAATTATTTAAGAGAAATATTATTGCTTTATTAAATTGTCTTGGTCTGTTTCTTTAAAACTTTCACAAGATTGAGGACGTCTTCCCTGAATTCCAATAACTCTGCCTTACCCAGCAGAAGGAGCTAGTCAGAAAAGCAGACATGCATTAATTACTGCCTGTGTCTCTCGGATATTGTGTCTATAATTCATGAAGATAATTGTTGTTAGTTCTTGGGGAAAAATAACACAAAACCGTAAGCATTAGACTTGCTGTCTGTGGATACAACCCTCAGAGGCGCTTTTCCCTCTGCTTGTCTCTGGTGGATTTGGAGAATAAATATCTGCAAAGTCTTCGGTAGTGGTTAATCCTTCCCTGCTTGGGAGATGAGAGGAGGGTTTCGGTGTTTCCCTGTGCTCCTCCCTACAAGCAGGGAGGGATTGCTTGTGGGAAGTCGTGTCTGGGGTGGATTACGGGGGGGGGAAGGAAGCATCCCACAATTGTTGTGGTCAGGAGACTCCTGAGTGTCAGCAGTACCTCTGAGTTGTGGTTTTATAAGGCTCCACTAATACAGGAGCAAACTGGGACTTGTCCAACGTCCAGCCCTGGTCCTGCTTGTTCTGTGCGCCTTTTTCTCTAGAAAACAAAAATTGTGATGGTTTCCCTAGAGAGGGAGAAGAGATGCGATCAGTCATGAGACGTTAAGACCAACAGCACCGACGCTGCCTTCAGGTTTGGGCTGCCTCTGAAGAGATTGTGCCAGTTAATACTTCTCTCCTCCCGTCCTATTTATTATGTGGAAAACTGATGACCAGTCGTTACAAATCATGAACCTCTGAAGAGAAGCGCGGGGATGGCATGGGCAGGAGGCATCTTGATTTTTGAGCAAAACAATAGCAAAACGGCTTTTATGTTGTCCACCAAATTGTTACAAATGCTGTGCTATAGCTACCATAGGAAACGTAAGATTCGCTTGAAGTTTCAGTTGAGATATTTTAGGAGTGAAGAGGCTTTGTAATTTGAAGGTTGTTGTGGCTTAAGCACTTTAAGTACCGAAGCTTTCTGCTGTAGAAAAATTCAGCCCCCTTCTGGAGGGTTGCGTAAATGAGAGGACTTGATGCAGGCAGGTGTAAATGGCAGCCTCCACTTCCAGAAAAGCAGTGCAGGGCATGGGGTGCTGTCTCGGTACCAGATTATTTCTCATTTGCTCATTTTTCCCTGGACCAGGCTACAGGGCGGTCAAGCTTTTGGATATCGAGCACGACGCTGCCAGAATTACACAGCATTTCTTTGAAGCTTAATCTGAATGGTGTGGAACACAAAACCAGGTACAGGAAGCGTTTGCTGCCCCGTTGCAGTGTAGAGGTCTGGCAGGCATTTCTTGGTATTTCTTGGACATACCACCACGGTTTCGGAGCACTCTCAGCATTCCTCTTTCCAGCATTGGGAAGTGTAACTCTATGAATTTTGTCTTAGCTTCTTGTGTATGCAAGTGGAGTCTTGGACATGCAGGAAAAGCTGGAACGTGTCTGTCTGAGAGGGGAAAAGCCCTCAGAAGAATGAGGAGGGGTGAGATGCATCACGAGCACAGCGGCTTCTTCTCTCGGTCCCAGGGGATCATAGCCTTTAGAGAAGTTGTTCCATTTTCTTGGCTTTCTTTTTCTTGTTTAAATTCTCTCCTGTTGGAATAATTCTGGTTCCACGTTTCAGTGGACAAGCAAGGTCTCGTTTTGCTGGCTAAGTTCCCCTGTGGCAAGGGGACAGATGGACACCGCGATCCCAAAAGAAAGCAGCTGAGGTTTTGGGTCAGTCCTTGCGTCCTGGATGTCTGCCTCTAGTCCTCTCACCTTGTCTTGGGACTGTATTTAGGTTTTGAGCGCTTTTTAGGAGCGCGATGGGTGAATTTAACTAGAATCTCATCCCTGTTCCCTGTGAGGCAGGTCACTGGATGTAGCTGTAGCTCTTACTCCGTCCGTGGCCCCACAGAAAGCCTTTTTTGGACTACCAGGGTGAGCAGTCTATTTGAGGCTTTCGGAGAAAACGGTGCCAATGGGAGCTGTCTTGTGCCAAGTGCCACTGGTCTGCCAAAGGTTGGTCCTGCCCTCATCCTGTTGACTCTTCCTCTCCCAGTGCTGTCTTTCCAACAAAAAACATTGACTCCTCAGCTAGTGGGGAGAGGAAGAATGACTGATGTAAAAATCCTATTTCACGGTTTGTTGTCCCAGAAAGCCTCTGGAAGCTGTCTCGGCTCTGATCGCTGTTAATGGGAGCTGAAGACTACGAACATAATGAGAATATTTAGACAGATTAAATCCTTCTCTTGAGACCCGCTTGTCTGCGCAGCGTCTTTATTGCTGCTCCAGATTTTCTCACCTAAGTGTGACTGCCGAGTCCTCGGGGGCTGCTGGGCCCCTATTAACCTTTGTCTGAACAAATGGTTACCTTGCCTCTTGTTTGTAACTTGCCTTAGGAAATAAGGGCTTGCAAAGTAAATAAGTGCAGGAACTACTGCAAGAATCGTTTGTGCCTGTCCCATCGCTTGCTGCTGGCATTCGTCTCTTCTTTTTGGACGGCGGGAGCCTGGGAGGCTTGCAGGGCTCTGAGACCACGCGGGGCGAATGGGCCGGGAGGAGGGCTTGCGTTAGATGGCCCGGGGACCTTGTTGGAGGCGAGCGCTGATTACAGCCCAAGCAGATCGATGGCTTCCTGTCTGTGCTGCACATCGGTCACGGCGCTGACATGCCCTCGACAGCCCGAGTGAGTCCCGAGTCCCCTGGCCGTTCCGGTGGCAGTGCTGAGGACAGGGATAAGTTGGGTGTGCCGCCTTCAGCGAGAGCAGGCTCTGCAGTACGCCCTCTGTAAGGTCAGCTGGATGTCCTGTGTAGGCTGAGGGAAGGGGCAGTGCCTTTAGGTTTCAGATCTCCCTTCAAAACACTTCTGGTCTTTCTGTTCCCGTGTTACGCCGATGCACAAGGGACACCGCAGTCCCTGTTTCTAGAAAGCAGACCCTGAGATAAATAAGGCATTAAATCCTGGGGATCAGCGGCCGTGCAGAGCGTCTGATCCGAAACGCAAAGGAGATGGCTTTAATTCTCAGGGGAAGCCGAACGCCTTCTGGGGGGGAGAGGCACTGCTACGGTAGCCCGGTCGCCTGGCTCGGGAGCGTGTCGGAGCCACCGGGTGCATCTGCTCCGTCTGAGCCTCTGCTGGTTTTGGGGCTGCCGGGGAAGGGACGGGCTCGCGGATGCTGCAGTGTCGCAGGCGGCCCAGCGGGTGCGGGCCGAGCGAAGATGGGAGCGCAGATGGTTTAATGGAGATTATGCCAGTTGGAAACGTGCTTGTGCAGTGAATAAAATGAGCGGGCTCGCAGGCGCTTACCGGCCCTCTTTGGAGGGGGGGGGGGGGGGGGGACACACAATGTCACCCCAGCCTGACGCTCTGATCAGAGCGGGGCCGGGCTGCGGGAGGCAGCGTGGGGGGGACGAGAGGTAGCCTGAGGACACGGGCAATTGCTCAGTGCCAGCAGAACTTAATCAGCAAACGCGAAGGCTGAACTGCTAAGTGTGGCTGTAGGTCCGTCTGCCTCGGCGTGGTGCTGCCTTCCTGGGCCCTCTCTGGCTGCAGGCTGGAGCTCCTTGCTCCGCGCCTCCGGTGTGTGCGCTCCAGTTCTCCCCTCCCTGACTGCACTCAGTGCACGGTCCCCCTGCACTGTGCAAAGCTACGCTGAATTTTATTGTCTAAGCAGGTATTTCTTTATAAAACCACCCTAGTGCACGTGAGGCTCATAGCCTCTCTTTCCACGTCTCCAGCTCAGCACCGCCCTTTGGCCTCTGTTATTTTTTTTTCTTTAATTTTTACGTCCCAGCAATTAGGAGAGGGACCCCTCATAGGTAATATTTGAACATCCCTGCTTGCTCTAAGCTGTCCCCGGCCAGTTGGGAGCTGGAGAAACAGAGCTGGAGCCGTGCTGCAAGTGGAGTACTTCTTCAAGGACACCTGGGCTCGATCCACATGTTCCCTCTGCAGCAAGTGCTTTTCCTGTCCTGCCTTCCTCAGCTGTGCCCTGCAGCAGCATCCGGCAATAAATGGGTCACAGCTGCTCCCTCCTGGATATTTATTCTTACAGGTCTCGCTGTCTAGAGACCTTGGGAGCCAGTGGTGGTGAAGGGAGCTGCCTCGGCAGCAGGTGAGGGGTCTGGAGCAGAGAGGAGGGCGGATTTCACAGCATATCAATCAGGTTTGGGGTGTTTGCCCCGTGAGCTGGGGGAAGGGAAGGAAGGCTGCTGGAAGTTTCCCTGCTGGTACGAAGCCATCATCTTGTTTAAATAAATGGCTTGAACCGTGGGATTGTTGTGGTCTGGGCTAGCAGAGCTTACGGCGAGGATGCAGCGGGACTGGGGCACTATTGGCGTGTCACCTGCACTTTGTGAGAAGCTATCTGTGCTAAGACCTGGCCAGATTGTTTGCGTTATGTTCCCTACCACAAACACTCTAACATTTTTTTTATTACGATACAGATGCGGAAATGGCAGTCACACTTCTGTTTGTACATTTGTTTCTGCTGTGCATAAATCCAGCTCTGGAAGCCCTGAACGCAGGGAAGAGCCTCCGAAGCACCCCAGGGCTGTGCCGCTCCTGCAGGTACGGGCACCTCAGCTTCGAGCTGGTGCTGTGGTAGGAGAGGAATTAATACTGCATTAAGCCCAGATATCAAGAGCCCTCACTGTTTGTTACAGGTGCCTCAAAAATTACAGCTTGGGCTGGCTCAAAGCCCAGTCTCAGGAGCTCATTGGAGTCTTCTCATGCCTCCCATCTAGTCTGCTTCCAAAAGCTGAGGTCAATTAAGTTGCTGCTTTGCTTTGAAGTAGCTGAAGAAGGACAGGAGCCAAGTTCGTTTAAAATAAATGGTGTCTGGGTGTGGGACAGGATGGCAATTCTTAGCTGCTTTATTGTGGAACTAATAAGGTTGAAATTGGCACGCAGCCTTGTTAATATGGCATAAATCCTGTCTCCTTCAGCCCGGTCCATTCTTCTTCTGTGGGCTTGTCAATAAATTCTCTCAATTGCTCACTCATCATCCGCCTGTGACAGACAAAGTGGCCGTTTCGGAGAGTTTCCCACATCCCTCGTGTTTCTAACGCAAAGGGAACTTCAGATAATAACCGGCCTTGGGAGGGAGAGGCTTTCCTGGGCTGGCAGGAGTGGTGGGAGGGAGCGTGGCGCTGTGAAAGCGGAGCATAAACTTGTGCTGGTGACACGAGCTGCTGTTCAGCTGCTGGTGTGTGATGTATATTTTTCTCGCCCTGTAACTGATTGCATTTGGAATAAAACAAATATTGGGCAGGAGGCAAGCCTCCTGCTGCTGGGGCTGGTACGACAGGGAAGAAACTGCAAGAGCGTGGATTGAAGCAACTAACTTTGAAGGATTAGCTTGTCTCTTTTTCACGGGAAAATCGATAGTGCAGGGGACTGGAATGTGTCTTCTGCACAGAGCCGTCAGCTTGCTTCGTGGTGAGAAGCATTTTTTTTTTCTTAAACGGAGCTTGAGTTATGCTGTCACTTGGACACCGAGCTGTCCCAGAGGCTGCCTACCGGGGGCTAGTCCTCTCCCCACCTCCAGCTGCCTGGCAGGGGCTGCGTGGAAGAGAAAGTTGCTGGGCTGCTCCCTTCGTACAGCTCGGACACGCCGCAGGAGGAGCCGCGTGCCCGGTGTGCCTTGCCTTCTGCACACGAGTGTCTTGCACGCTACAGTGCCCGATGGGCTTACGGGCTGGGAAGCCCTCCGAACAAAGAAACAGCTCTAGGTACGTTCGCTTTTGTGCGTGTCCCGCAGTTTTGAGCTCCCCAAAGCACAGCCCCTGCTGCCCAGCAGACACACCCCGGCCACGCCGCCTCCTTCTGAAGGGCAGCTGTCCTTCGGAGTAAGCTCGCTTCGGGCAGCAAGGCACCGAAGTGACACTGTTCTCTGGGGACTGGAGACCAGGCTCTGCTAAACGGGGCAGGTGTCAGAACCGATATCTCTTGGTGATCAGCAGCTCACTGCAAGACTCGGGAAGGTTGAAAAAGGGCCGTTTAAATTTTCCTTCCCGGGCGAGGCTGTTCCGGGAGATTCATTGATCTGTTGGGTTTGGAATGCTTCTGCAGAAAATAAGTTATAAACGCATTTCCCCCGTGCGATATAATAACACTTATTATATAGTGAAAATAAGACTTATTTTGTGCAGTAGTGGTGACAGCGTTGGAGAAAGCAGAGTTGGAGGAGGCCTGGGAAGTCAGCTAAGCGCTCCCCTGGGAGATTCAATGCACGACTTCTTCTCAACGGTGTATTTTCCAGTGTTTTGTTCAGGGCTTTAACACCAGGCTTGTTTCTAAACACAGCTCCAACCTTGCTGCCTGCCTGACTTCATCAGCGTTTTCATCAAGTTAAGGCAGCACTCCTGACCTTTCTTCCCCTGAAATTTTCATTAATTCCTCCATATACAGACAGAAAGTACCAGGGCTGCAGAACGGCGCGGTTGGGCCCCTCTGAACATCACCGGAGGCTGCAGAGGGAAGAGCTCTGGACAGAATGGCATCTCTTTAGGCTCCGAAATAAGTCTGCAACTTCTTAACATCCTCCTAAATTGCGCTTCGTCTGGGTGAGATCACTGACGTGTGTGTCCAAAAATGTGGATTTTTGGACTACATCAGCAAATCCCACACGTGGCTCGTGCTTCTGTAAGCAGGACTATAAATACAAATCATGCAGCTGGGATTTATCTTGTAAGTTGAAGTCAGTGTAATGCTCTCAGGCAGAGCTGATCTCCGAAGCCTGTTGCGCCAGCTCGGTGTGTGCTGTGCAGAGTCGGAGGTTGGGAGCAAGCAGGCTCCCTGCTAGCCCCAGGCAAAGTGGCTTTTTTCTTTCTTTTTGTGCTGCTGCAAAATAGCTGAAGGCTGGGACGTTTCCTTCCCCTCCAGCAACTCCTGCCTGACGGGATGATGCTGTCCCTGAAATTGCATCTTCTAGGCAGCTGAGGGATGATTTGAAACTGAAATCTCACATGAGCTATTCACAGGGGGGAAAGTCAAGAGGGAAGGTGATGGAAAAGCGGTGGAGGTTTGTGTCGTGGCAGACAAGGGGTGAGCAGCCTTCAGGAGCGGTCCCTGCAGAACCCGAGTGCCTCCTAACCAGGCACTTTGTGCTTGCTGTGTTTGCAGGGCCCTCGTGGCACACAGGTCTCCCTTGCTCTGTGAATATGCAAGAACCTGGGGCGGTGCCTGTGGACCACGATTGTCCTCACCCTTTACTGGCAGGACCTCATTAATTCCTTGTAGAATACAAATTGCACAGTGAGGAGGGCAGCAACCACCCCAGGTGTCGGGGAGGAAGAGGGCCCGGTCTTGTAGCCCGTGGGAGGTCGCAGCAAGCTGGTAGGGGCACCGCAGAGGGCTCTGCAGCCACCCCGCCGTCCTTCCAAGTGTCACAAACCACCGGCGCGGCTCTCCTGCATCCATCCACTTTGCTGCTTCCCTCCTGCTTGTCCTGATGCAATTAGGAGATGCAGAGTAAGGGGGAGCCAGGGGTCAAGGAGGCGCTAAAGTGATTACAAGATGCTGCAAGTGGTGGTGCCATAAATACTCCAGCGATGAAAAATGAGATGCCGGTCACCTCGGGGTTGCTGCTGGCCTCCATCTTTCTCTTGGTGTGAAAAATGATTGTGGGAGTGCGTTTACCCCAGAGCAGGGGCTGGCTGTGATCCTGCACTCCCAGGTGTGCCAGGGACCGCAATCCTTGTGCCGGATGACTTTCGGAAAACACTTCGCTGATATTTTTTCAGTTTAGGAGGAGGAAGATCTGGTTTTCCAGGGCGTTCTTTCCAAAGTGGGAAGTTCAGAGCGTTTCCCAAGAGGGGCCGGCTTCGGAAACAGGCTGCTGCCCTGGGTCAGGGTGGGGAGAGGAGGGCAGCACCCTCCGGTAGCGCCTTGCTCCTGCTTGTGGGGGCAGTTTGGTTGCCGCTTGGTCCTTGGAGTTGGATGCCCAGCAAGATCACGGCTTGCAGTGATGACAGCACGATGCGTATGCTTGTTTTCTGGATGGGCAAATGCAAGCTGTGTCAGCTGGTGCTGGACTACAGCTTTTGCAAATCACCTGCTCAGCTACGTAGCTGTGAGGGTGCAGGCCCTTCTCTCCATGTCCTGCACAAGGTCTTCCTGCCTGGAAGTGCTGAGCGCTGTTGCAGGGACCACGAGAGGCAGCGCCCAGCTTTAGGGGCGCTTTAGGTGTGAAATGCCCCTCGCTTCAATGCCAAAAGCTGTTGGGGCAGCATCTGAAGCCCTTAATCCTAGGGGATACCTGCTCCCTGCCGTCGGATGCTAGGGAAAAAGGTGGGTGAGGGCTCCGTGGCGCCAGCAGCGTGCTCCACGTGAGTTGTGTGACCTGCTGCCAGGTGTCCCAGGAGCTGCTGTGGCAGCAGGTGCCTGCTGCTCGCCTGTAACCTGCCTTCTTTCCTCGGCAATAAACGCAATAAATACCACTTGGGGGATGTCTGGTGCCTGCATCCTCCCTCCATCGTGACTTCATTACTCCGCAGGGGATCTGGAGATTAAACTCCCTCTTGCTTCTCGCTTTTGAGGCTTCTTGCTTTTCAGCAATCCGTCTCGTGTTGCTGGGTTATCTTTTTTTTAGTCTGTTCCCAACCAACTTTAAGAGCTCCCTAATCACTTGTCTGCCAACAACTTGCTGCCTATCGGCACGGCCCCGGCTGCAGCCCTGCCTCCAGCCTCGAGTGGCCGTGCGTCTTCAGCTTTTCATTTATTCAGCCCTCTAAAAAGCTCCTTCCTGACCAGTCAGACCCTTTCCCTGTGTTTATATTTGTTCTGCCCACTGCAAGGGGTAAAGCCATACCAACGAACGCTTGGCCGGCAGCCCTCAGCGCTGTGCCATCTGGCTCTTCAGCCGGAGATATGAGCTCATGCGAAGAGAAACGTGGCCCTGTCACGGGAGCAAAGGGGAGGAGAGATGGCAGAGGGGCCACGTTGCTTGAGACCCTGTCCCCTTGGTGGGTTTTAGCTGGGGATCAGAGCCCTGGTGTGAGTGACCGGGGTGCTGCTGGGGGGATCGTGGCCACTGCAGTCTGCAAGGGGTGCAGAGCAGCTCCCGGAGGCTGGTGGGCGAAGCTGTAACTCGAGTGCTTCAAAGCTCTGCTTTCTTTATTTCAGTGACAAACGTTTCAAAGTGACAAACGGGAGTGGGGAAGGCATGGCAAATTGAACGCTTTTGTCCAAAGTCAGCCCTAAAATATTCCCCGAGGACGTGAGTAGTAACACCAATCCATACGAAACAGATTGTCTTCAGTAAGCAGCAGTCTGGTTCAAGCTCCCAGCCAGGGATAAAACCCCCCCCTAATCTGTGTCAGTGCAGGTAAATCCCTTGTGTTTCGGTGGTTTTTTTTCCCTAAATGTCCTTTTTGGCATAGCCTAGAGGAGAGGAGCTAATGTGGTTAACTGACACGGAGAGCGGCCGGTCCCTGGCCCTCGTAAAACCTTGCTCTCGTAACATCTTGCCTGCTCTCTGCACTCAGACTGGTTTGCTTATTTTCCGTCTGTCCCTTGTAGCACCCACCTGGGTGGCGAAGTCGCTCTGAGCTCGGGGATGTCTCGTGGAAGCAGAGGGGGTGTCAGAGCTGCTGCCCCGACAGCACGTGTGAAATGCCGGCTTTCTCCTCCCGTATTCGAGAGGAGTTCCCTTGTCTGAGCACCGAATCAAAGCAAGCTTCCTCCAGGAGGTGCTCCTTCAGTCGAGCTCGCGTCTTTATCTCTGTGTTAAAACCGATGGCCTGATAGCTGAGGTTGCTCGCTGCGTGTTGGTGTGATAGCCTCGTGCCACTCGAATGCATTTATCCAAAAGATCTCCAGCGTTTTACTCCGCTCTCGGAGCATTTGCTTTGTTTGATCAATTTAGTCTTCGTTTGTTACTTTTCTCAGGCAAATACCCAACCTGTCTGGAAGTGTCCAGGTCCCGAATCAGCAACAAACGCTGGCTGCTTCTCTTAAAAGCAGTGCTCCAGGCACCGAGCGCAGATGCTGCTGTTAGAGATGAGTCTGAAAACAACCAACTTCTGATGACGGTCGTGAAGGAAGCCGGCTTTCAGGTGGTCCTCTTGCAAATGTACGCAGGCCGTCACACCGTAACGTGTGTGAATCAGCCAAGCTGGGGGTGCTGATGGCGCTTCCTGAGCTGCGCTGGCTGTGTGTGAAAGCCACGCGCTGGGAAGCGGAGGCAGGCTATTGACCTGTGCTGTTCGGAGTGATGTACGTACCCTTCGGGTCCATACAGAACCCGTTCAGTCAATGCAGCCCTCTGACTCTGGCACAAAGCGATTTGCGGAGTCTGAACGACTGCTGGTGTTCGCTGGCCATCGCCGAGCGGCCCGGAGCTCCCTTGGTGGTCCTCTTGGCCGAGACTAAGCTGATTTGACCAGCCAGATGTCCTATTAACGCTTCATCTTACTCTTGCTTTTTTAAGATAAGCCAATAAATAAGGTTATGTAATCAAGTTTTAACATAAGAGCTTTAATAACGCACGCTTCTAGAGATATTTATAAAAATATGGTACACCCCAGCCGGCTTCCCCCGTGGCAAGAAGCCACAAGCGTGCCAGCCTGCTGCTTGTGCTGGAATGCAAAGAGCTGACAGGTACAGAGGCTGGAAGGTGACAGCAGCTGAAATGTGGGTGAAGAGCAGCTCCCAGCCCTCGGCGTGCTCCTGGCGTGGCAGGAGCGGGTCTGCAAACCCTCCTAGGGCACCTCTGCTGCTCAAGGTCCCGCTAGGCTGTAGGGCAGGGTGTAACGCGGTGACAAGCTGCTCTTCGTTCTGCTCTGCGTTTCTATTTTCTGCCAGAAAACGCCAGTAAAAGCGAGAAAAGCTGGGGTTTGACTTGTAACGTGCTGGGTCTCCACGCTGTCCGCCAGCGTAAGGAGAAGTCAGCGCTCGTGCAGCTGTGGCATTGTGCTGCCACTTGCCTGGCTCTCCCCATTCGGTGGAGGAGGGTGGGCAGGGATCAGGGCGCTGCTCTTTGCAGCCAGTTTACTGTGTAAAAGCGCAGCAGGAAGGCTTCTCTCTGCCATCCTCTGCATGTAAGCAGTGTTTGATAGATCTGGTGCTCCTCAGCTGAGGGGAGGATTCCTTTCGCCTGTTTAAGCTGGAAATGAATCATCCTCGTACACCTGATGGTTCCTACCAGGGAAGATTCTTCTTGCTAGAAGAGAAATCTTTAATCAATGTAGACTGTGCTCGTTCTGCCTCGGGTTAATTTGCTGAAGTTCAGGAAGAGAATTATCAGCTCTTAGCTGTCTGAGCGAGCTCAAGAGGTGAACTGGAGAGCTTGGGAGAGCTCTTTAATCTGCAAGAGCTCGACTTGTGGCGGGGCCAACTTCAGTTTTCTGTGGAGGTTTCAGGCTGTTTGAACTGCACACGTAATGAAGCACTCCGTAAATTATATCCCTCTGGGGAAAGCTTGAGCTTAGAAAACATCAGGTGGAAGGTTCGGTGCGTGTCTGAGGTGTGTCTGCTTTGGGCTGGCGTTCTCCTCGGGGAGGGTTATGAAACTAATTAGCTCCGTGGGTAGGAGGAACATCGAGGTGTCTGGCACAGGGAGGCTGAGAAGTTAGGCGTCCTCGTTCTAAGCACTGAGGTCTCCTCTCATATTTTGGGGGGGGTGATTTTAAGCAGCCTTCCCGGCTGTGGGCTCTGAGGTTTGAGGGGATTGGGTCTAATCTAGGGACTGAGCCCTCGCCCCTCATGTCCTGGCTAGCAGTGAGGAACTGGCCCTCTTCCCTGACCTGTGCTGCATCCTGCGGAGCTGTACGCTGTTTCACCCTGAAGGGATGTTAATCTCGTGGTTCAATGTCCTCTCCTGCCCTGCCCACCTCCCCCCAAGCTGTTCAGTGTGTGCTGTGACTTCCTTCCCTCAAAGCAGCTGGCACAAATCTCTGCGGAGCAGCACCGCCTCATCTCCTTCCAGGCCTGAGCGTCGTTCGTATCGATCCGTGGATACCCATCTCGGTTCCCTAATAGGCATCGAGTGGAAGAGGTAATATATTTCTATTGCACTCAAATTCATTTCTCACTTGGTTCCTCGGGACCAGTTCCAGGATCTTGTTAAGCACAGAAGACGCTGCTTGCCTTAAAGGAGGGGATCCCCACTGCTCAGCCACAACGCCTTGGATCTTTCCTCCCTGCTCCCCTTCCCCGCACCATGACTTCAGTAAAGCCTGCAGGGAGTTGAAAGAGTTGCTCGATGGATTGAGATGCGTAAGAAGCCTTAAGCACTGGAGACTACCCGCAGAAAACTGAGTATAAAATCCAGAAGAGTTCCTTGTGCTTTGTGAGGAACGTACGGGAGACCCAGGTCCTTCCAGCAAGTGACACTGCTTGTTGTGCTCTTCGGCAGCAGAGCCCCAAATCCACCCCAAAGCAGCTCTTTGGTGATTTAGAGGAATCCAGGTTTCAGCCCCAGCTGTTTCAGTGCTCAGTGATCTCATGTCAATCCTTGGTACAGTGTGAGGTGCTGTTCTGCCAGTTGGTTCCGTTGCATCCCGATTTGCAGAGGACACCTGTTCCTTAATTAGCACCATCCTTCCTCTGTCTCCTTTGTTTCAGCTCTCCCTGATGCAGGAGCTAATAATGGGACCTGAAGGGAGGCTGTGCTGAGCAGGGTGTGTTTTGGGAGGTGGGGCTGAGCCAAATCAGTCACACACTCCAGAGTAATTTCCAGTAATAGCCTTGGTGTCTCCTTTTCTCTAGATTTTTCTCTAGATCCTTGACCTACAACTCTCTTTAGGCTAAAATTTTAGTCCTTTGCCCTGTCCTAGGACTGAATGGCAGCCTGTGAGGGCAGGAGGGGGAGTTAAGGTGACCAGAGGAAAGGAACAAGAGGGGGAAGAGAAAAAAGGACTTCTAATGCAGAAGTAAATCAGCCAGTTAGAACTGGAAGTGTCTTAATAGTTAAGGCTGTTTGAGCTCTTAGTCTTGTCAGTTATGCCTACGATGCTGTATTCTCTGTGTGATTTCAGCACTTCCTCCAAGGCTCCTGAATTGTTTTGCAAATCTGAATTCTCTGTATGCTTTGTCTCTTTTTTTTTTCTTTTTTTTTTTTGGCAAGCAGAAAAAACAAGATCTAGCATAAACGGTGGCCCCAAGGTCGTAATGTCTTGACCGAGCAGTGTGTGAAACCCAAGGGTTCTCTCCTCTGGTCCCCTTCCTGGATTTACTTTGGTCGTCTGAGAATACTTGCAGCATGAGGCACTTCCAATTTGCCTTGCAGATATTCTGAAACAGTCTCAAAAAAGGTTTCTTGGCGTTGTACTTGTCTCAAAATAGCTTGGCTCCTGCTCTGTCACTGGCTCTGGGGTCAGCAGAGACCTGGAGGCTCCACCGCCTGCCCTTTTGAGTCTCAGTTTGTCCCTTCTGGTGACACCTTTTCTTGGGAACTGCTGTAAGAAGTCATGGAAAAGAGCAATGTGTAAATATTAATGCTGAGTATTTGTCTTTCAAATCCTTTTGGGATTCTGAACAAATCCTCACGGCGTGCTCTGCAGCCTCCTAGCCTTTCGTACTGCTCGCGGACCTGCAGGTGCATCGCTAGCCCACCACTGGCAGCTGAGAGCCTGTGCTGCCCCGTGGACTGCAGGCAAACCTCTTCTGTGGCACTTGTTTTGCATCCCTGGCACAAGCAGCTTCTCCCAGTTCACGTTCAGACCTCCATCGAGGTCTGCTGTCTTCCTGCAGCGATTCCTTTTCTCCGCCTGGACGAGGCGGTGCTCTGAGTGCTGCCCTGTGCCCCAGCCAGATGCGGTGGTGCTGCTGCTCCGGGCGTGGGCTGACGGCGGCTTTGTGTTGTGCTGCAGGAGAGAGCTAGAGGAAACATGTAGGAAACAGCGGTCTTAACACCTTCAGTTCTGCTGGGTATGTTTTTGTAACCCTGCTGGAAGAGGAGCAACAGCCGGGTGTTCCTGGGCTGGGCGGCCGAGACCCACTGGTCTCGATATACATCTGAGAGGGCAGTGAGGAGACCAGCGTCCAGTCAGCAGCGTAACTGTTAAGCTGTAAGCTTCCTGCTCTAAAACGTGCAACTTGGTGTGGGAGAAAACGTGCTGGGCAGAAAACGTGCTGGGCAGACCCGGTTCCATCACTGTTCAGCCTCAGACCCCTCAGACTAGCCAGCGATGTTAACGTGAGCAGACTGCTCCCAGCTATTGCTGTCCGGGCCCAAACCGAGCACGTACCTGGACAAAGAGGCTGCTGCTTAGTGTTTAATGTTTCATAAAGCTGCTGGGAGAGCCTGTACTGAAACGTGTCAGTAAAGACAGGCTGTAGCAGTGATAGCGAGTGGCTGAGAGCCAAGAGGATCCTGTGCTCTGCTTCTGCCCAAGGCAAGTTCTGATACCAAGCAGCTTGCTTTGACCCCCGGTGTCTCAGCCAACCTAGCTGTGAAATTAAGCAACAAAGAAGGCTCTGACAGACATGTCTGGAGGTGAACGTGCAAGGCAAGCTTTGCTTTACTGATGAATTTGTCTTCCTAGCAGAACTTGTTTTCTAACCTGTGTGTTTCTGTTGCGCTTCCAGGCAGCGTTCACTCTACTCCTGGGTCCTTTTACCTTCTTCAACGTGCAGAAGACCAAGTATCTTCAAATCATGACGTCTCTGATGAGATGGATAGGTGAGTCCTGGCAAGCCCCCACCTCTTCGCCATAGATGGAACCTGAGTCATGCCACCGATGCATCTTTTTTGGCAGGATGTTCTCGTTTGGAAGTAAGTGCTTGTAAAAACAGCTTCTGTGAGGAGGACTGGCCAGGCCTGCTATCCGTGGTGAAGGAAAGGAACGTTGTTCTAGGATGAAACTTCTGACTGAAACAAAATATTCCCAGTCAGACACAATCTGGTAGATTTAAATTTTAGTTTGGTTTATATGAGAGGTAGAAGGGATGTGGAAGAGTCTGGGCCGAGTATGGTGACCACCAGTTGTTGTTCACCAGATTTTGAACGACTCTTGTTTTGGTCTGAGAACAAATGGCACTTGATTAAGAGTTTGTCCTTTTACCACGTTTGCATTTTTTCCCTGAGTCTTGATTTAGCATAGATGTACTCACTGAAAACCCCTAAACCAACACACGTTGCCTTTGCGAGGCATGAGCTCTCCCAGAATCTTACTGCGAAGCTTTTCTGGAAGGACAGTTATTTCTCTTAAGGGAAATGAGCCATCAGTGATTGCAGCGCTGGTGTCATCCAAAGATGCAGCTGCCTCGCATCTGGCTTGTGTGTGTACGTGCACTTCAGGCTGAGAGGTGGGAGTGTTACGGAGGCTTATACTGAAACTTGTCTTGGTTTGTGTAACCTACACAGTGACTGCTATTCAGGGCTAGCAGTTTTATAGCACTAGTGGCATTTTGGCAGGTTAAAAATCTCCTTGTTTGTGGGCCCAGACCATTTGAACACGGAATTCTTTGCTTATACCTATCGCTGACCTAGAATAGGATGAAAAGATGATTCTCAGACTATTTCCCACCACACACACGTTTGACCTGACTTCACTTGGAGATAATATCCCTCCTCCAGGAGTTCAAAGGATCCTGTTGGCACCGACTGCCAGCCACCTCCAGGGGAACCGAGAGCCTCTGTTCCAGAGGGCACCTGAGATGGGGTTAAGCAGCCATCAGCCAGGAAAATGAGGTTGGATCTGAAGCCCTCAAGTCTCAGATGCCGAGCAGCTCAGTTAACGAATGCTGACCTCAGGTGGTGTGAAAATCCTGAATTCCCATTTTTCCCCTTTGTTGTCTGAGCACATGAAAGGTTTGAAAGCCCCCCCATCTCCTTCAGAGAGAGGTTATCTCGTTAAGGGGGTATTAAAGGGAGGTTTTCTATATATTTTTTTTTAAATAGTGTAATCTCCTCAGCTCACTGGCCTGCTTCCAATGACTCAGCCTCCTCTTTCCCAGTAAAGACATCAGTCAGACCTCACTCACCCTGTCCCTGTGACAGCCTGCCCGGCCTGCCATTGCTTTCCCTGCAGCCAGCAGCCTCCAGTTCGGTGAGCGCTGAGCCCCGGCGTAAAGACAGAGCTACCTCTTCCCTCACTTGATGGAGAGGGATGAAGGCAGTGGTTGGAGAGGTGTAGGGGAAACTCGTGCTTTAGCCTGATGGATTCCTGCGTCAGCCTGCTGGAGAACAGCTGCCCCAGATAATGATATTTAATGACCCTGACAGCACCTCGGTGCCTACTTAGAGCAACAGATTCCGTATGCGTGCAATGAGGGATGGACTTGTTAGGAAGGACGATTTATCAAGCAGCCATGTGATGCAGGGAACAGAAAAGCTCTTGCTGCAGGTTCTGGGATAAGGATGGATCCCATACTGTTCAGATTTATCAAGCTGGCTTCTCCCATGTCCTCACGTCACCTGCTGTCCTTCTCCAAAAGCAGGGCGTTGAGTTAAACGTGGCTTTCTGTTGGTGCTTAGCGAGCTTAGATCCAAAAAAAAGCAGTTGTTTGGTGGCTTGTGGTCACTTGAACTTGTCCTGCCTGAATGCCAGTGGCCAGATGGGGCCTCCTGTCCTGGTGTCTGCCTTTTCTTTGACTTCCTTTGGTTGTTTTTAGCCACGTGGCACTTTTAAGTAGCTCTTCCGTCTTAGATCAGCAGCAGAGCTGAGTGCTGGAGCTGCCAGCCTCGCTGTTTGTTCTGCTGGGTGCAAACTTCCCCGGGGGCAGGGGCTTGCCCGGCTTACCCGAGTCCGTGGGCTCCTACAGATGGGAAGCCGACCCATGCTCTGCATTAGGGTTTTTTAAACCAAGCCCGTTAGAGCCGGGAGGCCAGTAAGGCTCTGCAACCTGCTTACCACGAGACCCGCCGTGCACCCTTTTCCCCAGCCCCGTGAAAAGCCCTCGGATTTCAGAGCAGCACTGCCGGCCGGTCGGCTGCACCGCCCCAGGTGCACCGCGGCGGAGCTGGCAGCGGCTGAGGCTGGCTCCTGGCAGCGGGCAGAGCTCGCTGCGTGTGAAGGTCACTGCTGCCGGTGGCTGTGACGGCGGCAGCGCTGCCTTTGCAAGTCGCTTCCCTTCTCTCCCCTGATCTAAGCGATAATCAGATGTCACCGGGCTCCTCGCAGAGCCTCGTGCTCGTCGCAGGCGGCACGTCCGCTAACAAAGCCTGCAGCCGTCTCTGTCCACACCTCGTGGACAGGAAAAAACCCTGAAAAATCGTGTCTTAAACGCTGGGACCTGAACTGGGAGGAAAAACTGGGTTGGTCTGAACAATGTGGAGGTGCAGCAGGGGTGATCCCTATGTCTGGAGGCGTTTCTCATCCCAGGTAAGGGACCAGCCAGGACAGGCACCCCCGCAGCCCCCTAAAGGAGAATGCAGAAGGAGGAGCGTGCACGCCCAAGGGCTGTACCACTGGGGAGCCCAGGCAGATGGCCTCCTGCTATCTGAGCTTGTCGAACACAGAGCTCGTCTGGAAACAAGGCTGGCACAGGACCGATAGGAGCACCGAGGGTGGATCTGCAGCTCCAGGTGGCCTGGGGCAGGGAGCGGGCTTCCAGAGGCGTGGAGCTGTTGGCAGCCTCCTGGAGTAACAGCTCACACACCTGGCTGCAAAGCCGACTGCTCCCTGCAGGGTGAGTGCCCCTGGTAAAACTGAGCTTGGTGCTCGAATTGCTGGTCTTACCCATGCTGAAAGATCTGGCTTGTCCTGGATTTGGCTGGTGTGTAAATGGTCCCTTCTCCAGTGGTAAGAGCTGCTCGCCCCGCTTTGTCAGCCCGCTCCTGCCCGAACTGCCTGGGGAGACCTCAGTGGTCAGAGCACAAGCAGCTCGGCCCATCGGCTGTGCTCTGCTCAGAAAGGGCTGGTCAGGAAAAATCGCTCGCTTTAAATCCTGGTAAAGGTGCTTGAGGTGAAGCCTGGATTTGATTTGGGGCTAAAACCTCGTTGGCTCACCCAGTTCCTGACTGGGTTAGGACTGGGTGACCCCATAAGCACGTCGGCGGTGGTCCTGTACAGGATTCTTGGCGCAGGGGTGTGCCTGCAGAAGGCTAAACCATCAGTAAGCTCAGGCTGCAGATATCTTCAGCTTTGCTGTTTGGACTTGAGGCTCTTTTTGTCTAAAGGGTTGATATTTGTGGTGGAGACAGTGACCCAGCCAAGTCCGATGCACTTCTGGAAGCAGAGGGGCCCGGCCCTGCCTCTTTATTACTGGACAGTAACTGTCTCGCAGCGTCATGGGAAAGGATGTGGATTAAGACAGATAACAAAAGGGGACAGGGCTCGGCGGAGCTCAGCAGCAAACACTGGGCTATTGTGTATTAAGCAGCTAACCCGATTAATTGCAGCCTGTTACAGCCTGAGATGCCTGGCGCTGTAGGTGGGGACTGTTGGCTTCCAAGTTATCGGTGGCGTGATTATTGCTGCTGTTACTGAGTTGTCTGTGGCAAATATTCCCAGCCAGCTCCCACGTGGGACGTTGGCTTAATGTACTGCTCTCGGTGCCGTATCGTGGTTAGCAGAAAGTATTGTGTTTTAATAAAGAGCCCTCTTAGAGAGGAATAAACTGCGGGGTTTGCTTGCTGCAGGCTCACGTCTCTCTGCTGGAGCACACTTGGATCGCGCCACGTCCATTCCCGTAACCGCAGCCCTAGAGACAGATTGCTCCCAGCCCTGCCCAAGTAACGATCTCGCGATTATAGGCCCAGAAATTAAATCTTTCCCGTGGCCAGTATGGTGGAGAGAAAAAGGACAAGAATAGCCAGCAGGTGTGTATTAAATATTCCCCCACTCCCTCCATTCCTTTCCAAGGTGCTTGGTTGAAGGCTTTTAGGGAAGAAACCAGGAAAGGGCTCTGCGAAGGCGTGCTGCTGAGGCTGACTCCCCCCCGTCTGTTCATTTTTGATAGCTCTTTCCCCACCGGAGTCCCGTGCTTTACAGGACCGCAGCCTTCAGCGGCGCTGCTGCCGCCATCCTCGGCAGGCTGAGCTGGCCGTGCCCAGGTTGGTTCTGCACAGAGCCGGGGTCACTCCGTCCCGTCAGCTGTAGCAAGGAATGTGAGAATTATCACGGGGGCTGATGCAGGAGGGGTGGCAGATGATTATTTGAAGTCCTGCGGTCGCATTCTCCTGCGGAGAGATTGCTGCCCGGGTCTGCAGTCCTCAAAGTGGCCTCTGCATCAAACCAGCTTTCTGCCACAGGCAGAGGAGGGAGCATTTATCTCTGCCCCTTTCCCAGAGCAGGGCGTGTGGGAGCCCCAAGGAAGAGGGGGTTACTGTAAAGCAGGACGCTGTGGCGTGTTCGGTTGTTTTAGGGATTCGGACAAGCTTCTTCACCGAAGTTACTTCGTGTTCTTGCATCCTTTTTGGAGCAGAGGAAGCTGCTGCCAGAGCCCAGGGTAAATAATTCACTAAGAAGTGAATATATTTATGAAGAGGTAGCTAAAAGGCACTGCTTCTGTCATGCTCGCTCTCGGAGTTGTCGCTTGAGGAGCTCATTTCAGTGGTATTTGTGGGGGGCAGCGGGGCAAAGCGGTGCTGATGTAAGTGCAGGAGCCGTGTTGGCTTTAGATGCAGATGGAGAGTGACGTGCGGTGCTGGACGGGACTGCTGAGATCCTGCCTGAGGAGCTGACGTTCCTGAAAAGAGCACTTCATCCAGGCAGCAGGAGGCAAACCGATGGGTCTGAGAGCTGGAGAAGGGGAGCTGCAGGACACATTCAGAGCGACGTCCCCGTGCTGTGAGGGTCCAGGTGATTTCAGGGTGGGCGTGTGGCACACACAGCTGCTTCGTGCTGTTCAGCAGGTGAAAGGATGTGCTGCTGGGACGAGAGGATACAAACTTTGCTGGATGAGGCTCAAGGCAAGATGGGGAGCGTGTGGCTGAGGCTGTGGAGTACCTGGAGTTCGTGGGACACGGGTGCTGTGCACCCAGTGCCTTCCAAAGCACACCAAACCCTAACTCGGGTTCATGGTGACGCCCAAGTGTGTGATTCTCCTTTCTGATAAAAAGCAATTTGTCACACGGGGAGAGGTGACTGCCAAAGCTAGCAGTAAGGCCAAGCCAGGAGCAGCACTCAGAACAATCCCAAATTCCGAGGCTTTATGGTGCTGCTGCCAGAGGTGACCAGAGGAGAGAGGACAATAAACAACGCGGGTAATTTTCCACCAGAAGCAAACAAACGCCTTGGCTGCTCTTCCCTTCCCATATGTCGAGGTAAAGCATCCGTGATAAACGCCGGAGTGCAGAGCAGTTTTTCTCCCTGTGCACGGCTGCTGGCGTGCAGGTGTCTGGAGCTGGGCTGCTGCGGGCAGAGGGGGGGCTCCGTGGGGCTCCCAGCAGGTGCTGGTCCCAGGGGGGGCTGCCTGTTAACCTTAGAGCCTAGCAAACGCTACCCCGGATGGCAAAGAGGAGCAGCAAGGTGATGGCTAAAGCTTTTCTTAACAAAAGGAGTTCTTCCTGGCCCAAGGCCGGGGCAGCAGCAGTGCCCGAGGTGGTTGCAGCAGGAGCTGGCACAGCCTGGTGCTGTGGCAGGGCGGAGGTGCCGGGGAGCCACTGCTTCCACTTCTCAGACCGCCTTTTTTCTTGCCTTTTGGGCAAGCTGCATCACGCTCCTGGGCTCTTAACACATCCCACACGTGGCTATGTGTCCCTTCCTGTATGAGCAGCCGTCCCTTGCCATGTGCACCGTGCTTCAGGCTTTGCAGCAGGGAGGTGAAATCCCTGCAGGTCCCTGCTGCCCATTAGAGGAAGGCGCCACACTGATGTCCCACAACTTTACTCATACCTTTCTTCTGGAAAGGCATTTCCCTCCCATTTCCATTCTTTTCTCCTTCTGACATTTCTCCCAGGAGAGCTGCTGTCTGCAACGAAGAGATCCATCGTGCTTCCCCCCAGTCTCTGCTCTCATAAATCCTTCATCTTCCCAGAGACTGTTTTAGGCTCAGTCGATGCCAAGTCTGATCCTTAACTACTCCAGCTCGCACATCGGAGGGAGCAAATCTGCTTTCCCTATTACCTCTTCACCATCATTTCGTGTAGAAGCCTCCTCTGAAGGCTGCAGGAATTTATCAGCTGGTGCTCCAGGTTTTTTTCAAAGAGCTGCAGGTCATTAGCAAGTGACAGGATACAGCTGCTGCAGGAGAAATGGGGTAACTGACTTTTAAGCACCAGCATCCTAATTTCAGATCCCCTGTTCCGCCAGCGTGGTGAACTCCGGCTGTACCTGAATACTTGAAATGCTGGCACTGAGGTGGGGAGCTATCGTGGAGAGACACGGGTTGCAGGGTGGGCAGCACAGGTCTTAGCTCGGGATGTGGAAGGTGCAAATATCTTGACGTGAGGCCGCGCCGTTTGGTATGTGTGGGACTGGCGCTCTTGCTTTTGTGCCTTCTCTCCTGAAAGCTGCCTGATGGTAAACTAAACGAGGTCTGTTTGATGCCGTCCTCTTCAAGAGGTCTCCTGTGTTTCAGCCTGATGATGGTTCACGGCCAAGGCTAAGATGAGGAGTGAGCCTCTCTTTGAAAGGATTCAAGGGAAGGAAGAAGGGGCAGTGGAAGCTCGGGAGGATGTCCTCCTCTCGGAATCCATCATGCCAGCTGATGCATGAAAAGGGAGGCAAGTGGCGTGCGTTGTGAAAGGGCGATTCATTATCATTATTTCCTGGCATATTGATTCTCCGCTCCGACAAGAAAAAAAAAGCCCTGTCACACCGACAGGCAGCGGTGACGGATGGCCCTGCCGCAGATGTGTCAGGAGCGCATCGCAGCGCCCGCTCCAACCAACGGCCCTGCCGGGGCAGGGGAGCAGCCAGGCTGGGGGGGCTGCGTGGCGCTGCCTCTCTCTAGGGCCAGTGGTCGTGCTGGGCCTTCCTGGTGGAGGATTTAGACTGGAGACAGCGCTGGAGAGGATGTGGCTCAAGCAAACGTGTGTGCAGGGTTGTTTTTCTGTCTCTGCCTTTCTGGCTATAAGCGTAAGGAACATGATCCCAGAGGATCCTAAGTTTTGCAGAACCTCACTTCTGAGCTTGCTTCTACCTTACCAAGCTGCCTCCTGAATTACGTGAGAGCACGTGTCTCTTCCATGTTTCCCAGCATGGCTCAGGTCAGCACCTCCACCATTATTTCCTGCGTGCTAATGGAGACGGAAGCCAGGTGAAACATCTCCAGAGCGCTGGGTTTTGCCAGGGGTGCAGGAAAGCTAAGCCAGAAACTCATCTTGAGCAGCAGTTCTTCGGGAACCTGCCGTGGTGGGAACCTGCCGGGGTGGGAAATGTTTTATTCTTGGAGGGTTTTGATCTTGCAGTAGCCTTTCTGCAGAGAGACGAAGCTCATCTATGAGACAGCACTTAGCATTTGCAAAGCTGTTTGTTCTGACTCTGCAAAACGATCCATAAACTTGGAATGGCCAGATTACCTTCACTGCTTCTCTGTGCAGCTCTGTTACTCTTCCGTCAAAGCTCACAAAACTGTATTTTTAATATCCCCAGGCTCCCATATTTTCCCTGCGTGCTGGTATTTGGATGTGTTCTCATTCATATTCATTCCTCCACCTGCGAGAACCGTAGCAGAGCTGCCCTGTCTCTGAATCATCTCCTGAGTCAAGCAGGACAGGTGGCGGTAGCAGTCTGCAAGGGCTGCTCTGTCGCAGAGGAAGAGGCAGCATCTCCTCCTCAGAGAGCAAGAGCGGGGGTCTGCAGGGGACGCGGCTGGACAGTGGCGATGAGATGCATCACAGCTTTTGTGCTGTGTTCCCCTTTTTTCCCCCACGCGGTCTCATTTTCATCCTTCAGATAAAGGCTGCTCCAAGCTCCAGGGGAGGGCAGATGAGACGAGCAGTGTCCTCGGAGCCTGGCTGACTGCAACGCTTCTCCGCGGTGCGTGGGCTTGGAGCGGGTCTGACGCTTTGTAAATCAGGGCAGGCAAAGCCCTCAATTGCTTTGTAAGGACCCTACAAAAAGTGGCTTAAAACAAAGAAAACAAAGCTTTGGTGTAACCTCCTAGCAGTCCGTAGCAGCGTTGTCTGCCCTGCTTTGTGGCCCTGGGTGCCGGTGGCCGCGGTGCCTGAAGGGCTTTCATCCCTGCGACGTGTTGCTCATCTGCTCCGTTCTGTGCACAGAACAGACCGAGGCTCTTTGATGACCCCGGGTCTGACTTAGCAAGGGTTCTTTCTGGCGAAGCAGCTGCTGGACAGTAGATGTGGCACCTGCAGGTAACTCGAAATGTTGTGTGACTGCCTTCAGCTCGCTGTCCCGTGTAGAGGAGGACGTGAGAGGGAGCTTTGTGTGTGCCCGCGGGGTCCTGTGCTGCCTTCTGTCCGCTCAGAGCTGCCTGTCAGTCAGAGCCCGTCAGCTTCTTCTCATCCTGATTTATCATCTGGCGTAACGAGGCTTCAGACTTTCATTTTGGGCTTGCCTCCTCCCAGGGACAGGCAGATAAATCCAGTGTGCAAGCGGTTTAACTCTCCGGTTCCAGGCAGCGAGAACAGAGCCACCAGGGCAGGGCTGCTGTCAGCCTGGGGCTGGAATCGGACTGGGGACCCCTCCAGTCCACCCAGCACCACCTCCCTCGGGGCAGGGCATCTGCACAGCAGCAGTGGGCAGGGGCAGCACAGCTTGCCTCGCTGAAAACAGCGCTGGCTTGGATCTTACTGGTCTATCGCTCCTCATAACTGTCCTTTCTAGTAGGTTTAATCTCTGAAAGAAGTCTGTAAGGAAATAAAACCAAAGAGAGGGAGCCTTGAGGGGGAGCTCTGAGGCCCGGCTGCGAGCCCGGAGCCTTCCCTGCACCGATCCTGCCTGGTGCTGTGTGTGACGCGGGGTTTGGGCGGCGGTGGGAGCTGAAATAGGGCACGGCTCGGTGAGCAGGCGGGTGTTTGCAGCCTCGTGAGCAGGGGAAGGGGCGCGAGACTCGTTCAGCTCCATCTCCACCAGACGCGGGCCTGGGCTTCAGAGGCCGACCGCTTCTCCCAGGTGGGAGAGAAAACTATCAGCCTACATCCAGGGCTGCCCGGCCTGCTTTGCCTCGTTCTCAGGGCACCTTTCCTCCCTCGTAGCCTGCGTCACATCACCTGGCACGTTTCTTAAGGCTGCCTTGCTCTGGCTGATGTGCCTGCCGTGCATCCCCTCTTGTGAGGGCGATGGGGAGCGGGGGAAGCCACCATCACCGTCTCTGTGTCCACGGCGTGCCTTGCTCGCTGGCTTGAGGGAAGGCGAGGGGAATTGCGGGCACCCCGAGCAGTGAACTGCTGCTCCCTGCAGCCCCCTGTGCCTGCTGGTGGGGGTGTAAATGGCGCTTAGCACTCCTCGCTCTCCCGGAGCTCCGAAGGAGTGGATCGGCTGTCGTCCCCCAGCCCGGTGTTTGTGGAGAGCTGTGAGGCTTGTCCCGCCACCGGGAAACGGCTGGAAGTGAGAGGTTCCTGGGGCAGTGAGAGATGAACCGGCGAGGTTGGTAAGTGCCTAGCACGAGGCTGCTGTGGGAAGATGGAGGGGAACTGCTGTGAGAGGAGGCAGCGAGGTTTGGGGGTGCTGGGGGTGCGCGAGGGGAGGCGATGCCAGCTTGCGGCGAACCCGCTCTCGCTGGGGACGGAGGCGGCGATCGCCAGCTGGTCTGTAACTCGCTTCTAGCCCCGTCCCTGGCAAGCGTGGCTGCCTCAGCTGCCCACATCAGGCAGACTGGTCCTGGGCACGGAGCACGTGTCCTTGTCACCCTGCACGCGGTGCCGCTGGCCTGCCTCCTATGGCCGCACAACCGCCTGCTGCTCCGTTTAATTCTTCTGCTTTTATTTATGGCACTGAAAGCCATGCATAATACCGGTGTCAGCGGTTTGTTATTTCTCTCATTACCTGATAATTCATGGCTGGGCTCTGAGGCCTTCCCCCAGCGCAGGAGACGGCTCCGCGCGAGCCACGCACCCAGCGCCAGCAGCGGGCTGTAAATCTGGCTGCTCGCCGCCCTGCCAGCCAGGTTTTTGCCCTGCTCCTTTTCAACCGATGATCACCCTTCCCAGGCTGATGTGATTTCCCCGATGCCAGAATTAGTCTTCTGCTGGTTTTATGTGCCGTGCTAGGAATAATGGTCTAGCAATAACCGCTGCTGGCTCGCGTTCCCAGCAGCAGGGTAAATAAGGGCATTAGCCCAACCGCCTCGGCCCATTTTGTCCGTGGCACGTAGCTTTTTGTGATAAGCTTTGCGCAACACCGTTAGGCTTTTCCCTGACACGAGTGAAGGGTAGACGAGCAGACTTCGTGCCGAGAAGTGATGAATTTTAATAGCAGCCTTTCGGTGCTGTTTTAGACCCTTCCAGCCTGGCTCTTCCGCCCTGGGATTAGCTGCAGACAGCCTGTTCCTCCTGCCTGGGCGATGGCTGGCTAGTTCTGGCGCTGCCGTGCCTGGCAGATCGCAGGGACGGGACAGCTCTGTGCAGCTGCTGCTCCCCTGCGCCTGCCTGTGTGCACGGGTGAGGTCTCGGAAATGTTAGTCCGGTGATAAGCGTGTAGAAATATTGCCGGGGTTGACTCTGCAGCCAGGCTTAGTCTTCTTTTCCTTTAGAGGTCAAAGCCCAGACTTCTCAGGTGGTATTTAGCCAAGGTGCAGAGCTCAGCATCCATGAGACCCCGGAGGAAGAGGGCAGTGGTTCCCAGCGATGTTCGCGTTACACATCTGAGGGACCCCGAGCAATTATTTCTAGCAGGGGTGGGAGCGTGAGTCCCCCAGGAGGGAGTCGGGAGGGAGAAGCCTGCCAAAGAGCCCTGAGCCTATTCCCTTATGTGCTGACGAGTGCTGACAGCGAGCGCTGATTAATTCCTGCGCACCTTGCCTGTGTTGTCCCCCGTCCCCCAGAGACAAGGAGATGCTCTTACGGAGCAGGGGGAGAGCTGGTGCCAAGGCTGCCGGTGCTGCTGGCAGGGCTGTGGGCAGCGCGGGGCTGGGCTTCACCTGACACCTTCTCTCTCTCCAGCCTTCATCCTCATGATTATTCTGGCCCTCATCCGCATCAGCAGAGGCCAAGCTGAAGGTCACCCGTCCATGGCCCAGCTGTCGGGCATCCGCAACCTCTTCGGGGTGTGCGTCTACTCCTTCATGTGCCAGCACTCCCTGCCATCCCTCATCACGCCCATCTCCAAGAAGAGGCACGTCAACAAGCTCGTGCTGCTCGATTACGTCCTGATCCTGGCTTTCTACAGCCTCCTGTCCTTCACCGCCATTTACTGCTTCCGCAACGACACCCTCATGGACATGTACACGCTCAACTTCACCAACTGCGAGATCATCAACGTCGCCTTCATCCGCTACTTCCTGGGCCTCTTCCCCGTCTTCACCATCAGCACCAACTTCCCCATCATCGCCGTCACCCTGCGCAACAACTGGAAGACCCTTTTCCACAGGGAAGGGGGCACCTACCCCTGGGTGGTGGATAGGATCGTCTTCCCTGCCATCACGCTCGTCCCCCCCGTGCTGGTGGCTTTCTGCACCCACGACCTGGAGTCCTTGGTGGGGATCACGGGAGCCTACGCTGGGAACGGGATCCAGTACCTCATCCCGGCCTTCCTCGCCTACTGCAGCCGGAAGGACACGCAGCTGGTCTTCGGCAGCGGGACGGTGAACAAGCACCTGTCCCCTTTCCGGCACACCTTCTGGATAGTGTTCGTGCTCATCTGGGGCTTTTCTTGCTTCGTCTTTGTGACGGCGAACATTGTGCTGAGCGAGTCCAAGCTCTGACGGGGGTGGTGGCACTCTTCCTCTTGGCTTCCAGAGACTGCAACCCCGCTGGGACTGGAGGGGAAGAGGTGGCGTGGAGGGAAGGCTCCGGGCCGTCAGCGTGGTGGTGCAGGTCCCAGCTAGACACGGACTTTCCTCACCACGTGTGGATGGAGCGGGCTCAGCCTCGCCACCCTGGTTCTCAGGGTCACCCCACAAAGCCGTGGGGCTGAGCACTGGGCAGTGCCCAGCCCTCGCTGCCTTCGGCTCCGTTTGAGCATCGCCGTGCCCCGACGGGGACGCTCCCCTGGTGCTGCAGGTTTCAGCACGGGGCAGAGAGGCAGCCTTGGCTGCTCACTGCGGTGATCGGCTCCACTTCATGCTCCCAAAGGCAGGGACCCGCTGCGCACAGGACCAGCGGGAGCCTGGGGGAGAGGAGTCCCTTCTGCCTGCTGACCCCACAGCCCCACACCCCTGGGAGCTGAGGGGAGAGGAAGGAAATCAGGGTGGGCACGGCCCTAGCTCGAAGGACCTTGTGCTCTGTTACACTTCCTTTTTCCGGAGCCCTTAACCTGTTTGTGCTCTGGGGAAGGAACACCACAACGTGCCCAGGATCTGGGATCTCTCAGAGCTGGATTTCTCCAGGCTGGGAGTTTACGCTCACACTTCCCAACCTCTTCTTTGCTGTGGCAGCCCGAGCCCTGCGGAGGCGTGCCTGCAAGGCCGTAGCTTTGCAGCCTTGCTGCCCGGTGGCTTCAGCTGGCAAAGCTTTTTCCCGTTTCACACCAGGCTGGTGCAACAGGCCGGACCCCGACGGCGGTGGTCAGGGTTGGTGCGGGCTGGGCAGGTGCTAATTACCGTGTCCTGCCGCGCGTTACACCTGCGAGGGCTCTGGCTGTGCACACTGACACGTTTCCAGCCTCCTGTGCTGGGTAATTAGCCTTGAAACAAGGTGGGTGTTAACTCAAGGGAGCGGGCAGGGAAAGGCAGGGCCGTGGCCCAGCTGTGCCTGCCTCCCTGCGGGGGCTGAGCTGCCAGGCCGTCCAGGGCAGTGAAAATGTCCTAAATCAGTCCCAAATCCCATCTCTCCTCTGCACAGGGGTGGGGGGGGCTTTTGGCTGGTCCTGCTCAGCTTATGGGGGTTTGCTGAGCTCCCGGGCACCTCTGTGTGTGTGTTGGGCTGCCCGTTTCCTTAGCCAGGCAGTGCTGGAGGTGATCGGTGCTGCTTTGAGGCACTCTGAGGCTTCTGTCGGTCACCGCAGCACCACGCGGCCACAACCAGCACCGCTTCCGGGGGCCTGAGGCTCCCAGGCAGAGATCCTAGGGGATTTTGTAACAAAAGGAAGAACTTCAAAAGTTTTCACCTGGAATATTTTAAATCCTTTTTTCTCCTCTGCCCTTCTTAAAGCAGGTTCAAAGCCAGGTGCATGTCACTTACATCCTATCCTCTTGCCCTCTGCACTTGCTGCAGCATTAAGTGTCACCGCTAGCTAGAAGCAAGCTTTGAACTGCAGCTCTTTTTAATCAAGCTCTGTTTTCAAGTAGGACTTTCTCCTTTCCATCTGACCTGAAGTGCTCCTGGGGGACTGTGCAAGTACCTGGAGCTGTACAAAAACACTCCATGGTTTTTGCAGCAGAGCCCTCCGCCTCTCGAGCCCGAGCACTGTGCCTGTGTCCTTGCCAAGCTGCTTGGAGAGGATGCAGGGGGCCTGCTTCTCTCTGCTCCAGCTCCATCCAAACCAGCCCTTGGCAGCCCTTGCTGGCGAATTTAAACATCCCCAGGTGCTGCGGGGAGGCTGATGGGGCATCCTCGGTGCTGGCTGAACACGTAGCTGCACAACACGTAGCTGCACAACACGTAGCTGCACAACACATAGCTGCACAGGTGGCTGCTGCCTCGGTGGGGAGGAGCGGCAATAACTGGGGGGGGGGGAGAGCGAAGCCAGGGGTCAGCTGGGCTGGGGGCAGCCTGCGAGGTGCGGGGCGGGCGGCTGCCGCTGCCCCCTTCCCCTGCTCGCTCCCCAGCTCTGGCAGAGCCTTGGCTGCTGGAGCAGGACCCATTGCAGGTGCCCCGAGGGCTGGGGCACGCTGAGCCCCTCCATCCAGCCCCCCCCGGTGCAGCTGCACTGGGCACAGCCGGCGGGAGGGATGTGCTGCCCATGAGCCCAGCCTTTGGAAAGCCTCCGCACCAGGTGTGGGTTTATGGAGGGGGCCGAGGCTTTTCCTATCCCCCCTCAGCCTCCTGTGCGAGGTGCTCGGCTCAGCCTCATCCCTTCGAGTGCTGATTTGAGGTCCTTGCTGCCCGATTTCAGTGCCAGCCAGAGCAGGGGTGTATCTGTTACTGCTGTTACTTTGCCTCCCCTCATCCTCCTGTCCCCTCTTAGGGCTGCCCTGGGCCTCCCCTCCCCTCCTGCCCGTTTGCAGCAGCCTCCAAGTGCTGCTGGAGGCGGCAGGGGGTGAGCTGAGACCTCCCGGCCCTGCACACCCTCTCCTGGCCTCTTCGCAGGAGCTGCTCATCTCATTTCATGGTCTCACGTGTCAAGACGTGCCTTCTCTTCCCTGGCCTAGGTGTCCAGCTCTGCTCCGTGCCGTGCTGACCGCTGAGGGGCCTTGGGTGTGAGCCGAGAGCCGCCTGGAGCCGGGTGCTGGATGCGCTGGGGGCCGCCTGCCTCCCGCTCCCAGCCCAGCCTTTTCCGTGGTGCCGTACCCGGAGGAGCTCTGGGCCCCGGGGAGCGCGAGAGGTTCCTGAAATAAATAACCCAGAATATTCCCAGACGCCAGCTGTCCTCGCACAGCAGCAAACCCAATCTGTCCGAGGAATTGGGGTGATTAACGGAGAGAAACTCCGCCGCGGGGAGAAGGTTTTTCACCCGAACCGTGCCATGGCAATGCCTTAAAAACGAGCGGGGGAAGCGGGCAGGGGGCGGCTCGGCAGAGGAGGGGCTGGGTACGGGGTGCGAGCTCCCTCCTCTCACCGAGCCGCAGCAAACCTGGTTTTATTTGCCTGTTCCTGACACCGAGGGTTCATCGTTACAGGTTCTCACGCGACGCTTGTCCTGCCTGTAATCGGTTTTCCAAAATAAGAAAAAAAAAAAAAGGGATTAAACCCAATAAAGCGCACACGGTACGGCACGGCCGGCTCTGCCTCGCCTCTCTTTCCTCCCCCTGCCCCTCCTCACCGGGCAGCGACTCCCGGGGGGGCTCCTGTGACGGATGGGGCCGCGAGCCAAGGAGAAATGGCAAGCGGAGAGACTAATAGAGACCTCACCTCTGCTTCTCCATTAGCCTCCCGCCGCTCGGGCTGGTGGCTGCAAACTCAATTAAAACATCTGCACTTTCCCCTTCTCAATTACATCTCCGTACACTTAAAGCCAAACAAATTGAATCGCTCCGCTGCCTCGGGCTGCAAAGGCAGTTTCTGCCAACAAATTTATTATCGCCATAAAGCGCGGCTTGATTTATGTTAAAATATTAAGGCGCAGCTTTATGATGGAAATAAACACTTTCTCCTCTGGGTCTCTCGGAGGACCTCACAGGCAGCGGAGGATTTTGGGGCTTGGGCTGTAAATCTGGAGGCAAAGTGGCAGCGGGGATGGATTCGGGCTTTTGTGGCGCTTCAAGGAGCGACAGCCACGGAAGGGGAAATGAAAACCTCCAGCCTGAGAAGGGGTTTTGAGGCAGGGCTTAGACCTCGCCGAGGCACAGCACCTCCCCTTGGGGTGGCACAGGCGCCGTAACCGCGCGCTCCCCGTTTTGGGACCGACACCTTCCCGGCCCCTTCTCTTTTTCTGGTTGCACATTCCCAATTTTAGGGAAAACCTTTCCTAACCAAATAGCGGGGGGGGGGACACACCTTGGGGCAGCTCCCGTGGGACACGGTGATGCCGGGGCTGGCAGAGGCAAGGGGGGAGCAGGGTGGGTGCCGGGGGGCGCGGTGCCGGCAGCCCCGCCAGCAGCGCTTTCCTCGCCCAGGGCGCACGCAAACGGCAGCCGGGGGGCGGCGCGTGTGCCAGAGGCGGCCGAATTAAAAAGTGATGGATTAGCCCATTTCTCCAGGAAGAAATTCCATCGCTCAGAGGCTGCTCAGCGTTAAATACCCAACTTCTGCTTCGGACAGCCCGGAGCCCTCACCGACCGACCTCGGGGCTGCTCCTCTCCCATCAGCCCCCCAAATTACCCCCAAAAAGCAGCTTTTCCCATCCCAATTAGCATCTAAATTAGATATGCAAATGTCACCACCATGGAGGGGGGGAAACCTGGGTGCTGGGGACACACGGAGGAGCCCCTGGCCCTGGCTGCCCGACCCCGGGACCGGCCGTGAGCGGCGCTTGGGGCCGTGCCCCCCCCCGTGGGCACCCACGCCCGGGCCACCTCCCCTGGCAGCACCCCGGGGTGCCCCCATCCCTCGCTGCCCTCAGCCTCCCGCAGCAAAGCCCTTCAATAAAACATGAGGCAGATCCATTTGGCGTCTGCTGAGTCACCGGGGACATAACTAATTAATATAAAACATGGGTGGGGGATTTTTTCCCCCCCTTTTCCGCTCAGTTTTGTTCCTACAACCCCCAAACCCTGCTCAGGCTTGGCCTTGGACCCCGCTCAGCCCAGCTGAAGTTGCCATGCTCTGTGCTGGCTTTTTTTTTTGGGCCAGAAAGCCGCAATTTGGGGGAAAACTCCCCAGGGCGCTTAGAGCCTGATGGGGACCAGCCTGGCTGCCCCACGCAAAGTGGTGCCATGGGCAGGGGTGGCACGGGAAGCTCCCCCCTCCCCACGTCCATTCATTTATCACCTTTAGTTTTCCATCGCCACCTCCCTCCCTCCCCAGGCGGCCTTCGGAGGGGCTGCCAAAGCAATTAGGAGACAATTGTGGGGATAAATAAGTAACGGGAATTAAAGCGTCAGCTCCCGTGCGATGGCAGCCAGGCTGCAGGGGGGGTGGGGGAGGTGGGACACTGGCTGGGTTTCACCCCAGCCAGATGGACGGATGGATGGACGGCCAGATGGACGGCCAGGCAGGCCTCCCACGGCTTCTGTCCCCGGGCAAGGAGTGTTCAGACCTTTCCTGACCTCGGCGGGGCTTTGCAGCCGTCCCTTTGGTGCCCTTGCCCCCCAGCCAGCCGACCGGCTGCTTTGGGCTGGGGCAAGAGGAGGAGGCGCGAGCCCTGGGGGGACCGAGGGGTGGTGGCCCTGTGGGACACCTTGGACACGCTGTGCTGGTAATGAGGGCTGAAACCAGCAGGTTGGAACTGAATTAAGGACATTTCCCCCCAAATCTTGCTCTGTTGGTGCTCTCCCAGCCTGCACCCGGGTGCGGCGGTGCCAGCCGGGCACGGGGACACGAGGGGTGCTGGGGCTCAGGACCTCGAGCATTGCTGCGGCCGAGGGGACAAAGCCAAGGGCAGCACGGGGCTCACTGCCAGCAATGGAAAAAGGGTCCACAGCCTGTTTAAAATGCCTCTTTAATGACCTAGACGTGGCGCTTTGAGTCCCTTGAATGAGCCAAAACATGACGGAAACGCGGCAGCGATGAGTTCGACGTCCCCAGCCAGCCCTGCCTGCGGGGCGAACCCAGTCCGGCCCCGAGGAGGCTCCCCCAGCCCCCAGAGGGCACGGCCCCGGGTTGGAGCATCCCGCTGCCGGCGGTGGAGGACCCCGGGATGCTCGAGCACGTCCCCAGGAGGAGCACCGTGCCGCAGCCCGGCCGGGAGCCGCTGGTTCACCCGTGGGGAAGCCAGGCAAAGGGCACTTTGCTTTTCTCCCCCTGGAGAGGAGGGGAGCGAGCACGGCCCGCTCAGCCCCCGTGTCCCCCCTCACACCTCGGACTCCAGGCTGGAGACCCGCCGCCAGGACCCGCCGGCGCAGGGGCTCGTCACCCCGCGAGCCGCCAGCCTCTCCGGCCCCACCGCCCGCAGAAAGCCCGGCTCCCCGCGCCTCCCCCAGCCCCTGCAGGCTCCGTCCCAGCGCCCCGAGCCCTGGCCGCCCCCCAGCACCCCAGGGTGCTCGCGGGGTGGCGGGGACCCACGGGAGAGGTGCCCTAAATAGAGGGGCAGGTGAGCGTAGGAGTCCACGTAGGCGTAGGGCGCGCACGCGGTGCCACGGGGCTTTTGCCGGCACGCTTCCCGGTACGACGGCAGCCGTGCCACGGGCGAGCACAGCGCCCGGCCTGGCCCTGCCAGCCGCCCGGCGGCCTCGGGGCAGTGGGGGCCGCAGCTGTGGGCGGCCTCGGCTTCGGGGAAGAGGTCGGGGATGTCGGTGCGGGCGGCGGGCGGGTGGGCGCTGCAGCGTCGCAGCGCCGTGGCTCGGTGCTTCTCGCCCCGCTCCCAGGACGCCCTGGCCGCGCTCGCCCGACGGCTCAGATGCTCCCGCTCCGCTCTGCAAGTCCTGGCGGCTTTTGGGAAGGAGCTGCGGGCACAGGCGGGAGGTAGGGAAGGGTTTCCCACCTCCCTCCTCGTCTCCGAGGTGGGGAGCAGCCGGGGCATCGTCCCTGAGCCCTGGTGTCCCCCGTCCCCGTAGAGCAGGGGGGTGTTGGGCAGCCGGTCCCCCCGCTTGTGCTCCCTGTAGATGTCCGGCAGCGGGAGCTCCCTGGGCAACGTTGGGGTGCCGATGGGGGCACCGATGTGGTTCCCCATCACCATGTGCTCCCCACAATCCTCCTCCGGCACCGTCTTCGCCAGGAGGTGGGGCAAGCTGCCCACCACGCAGCCCCGGGGGGCTTTGTCCCCGGCACAGCCCCCCTGAAACTTCAGGGGGTGCAGGACGCGGGGGACACGCTCGCTCGCTCCCCTCCGCTTCTCCTCCCCGGGCGGCCGCGGGTCCACGGGAATGGGCAGGGGGAGCCCCGGGGGGACCCCTTTGGGAGCGTGGGCTCTGCCCAGCCTCTCGGCAGGGGCCGGGCCGGAGGAGAGGCCCCGGTGGGTGCCGGTGCTGTTCTGCACCACGAGCTGGGGCGTCCTGAGCGAGAAGGTGGTCTGGAGGTGCTCGCTGCGGTTGCTCCAGTCCTCGATGGTGCGCGCGGCGTGCTCCAGCGAGCCGCCCACGCTGGCCGTCGACACCATGTCCTTGGCGGCCTGCAGCATCTTCAGCACGTTGGCTTGGGCCGAGCTCGCCGTCACATCGGGCGTGGGCGCCCGCCCGGGGCTGGGCAGGGTCTGCACCCCGCTGAAGCAGCTGTAAATGCCCTGCGGAGACAGCGGGGACCGCGCGCCGTCAGCGGCTCTCCAAGCCATGCAAGGGCTGCACACACCCCCAGCGCGAGAAGTCGTTTGGGTGGGTTGGGAAGAGCCGGGAGCTGGCCTCAGGGGGGTCGACTGAGTGAAGGCACAGCCGAGATCTCTGCGTGAGCCCCCTGCCCCACCTCAGGGTGGCTCCTGACCCCCACCGCTCACCCAGCACCACCCCCAGGCACCGAAAAGCCAGCAGAGACCAAAGCCTCTCCCCAATATCCCCTCCCCGATGTCCCCTCCCCGCTGTCCCCAGCACCCCCAGGGCAGGGGGCACGCACCCTGCTGATGGCCAGGAGGAAGTCGAGCTTGTGGGACTGGGGGACGTTGTGCCGCAGCTTCCAGTAGACGAGGTGCTCCCAGGCGAAGACCAGCAGGCTGAGCCCCATGGCCACCAGCAGCATGTAGAAGACCCCGGCCATGTTGTCGATGTCCAGCTTGCTGCTCATCACCTCGTTCTTCTCGTTCTGGCAGATCCCCGACAGCCACACCGTCTCCAGCTTCTGGGTCTCCCCTAGGGCCGGGCACAGCCACGGGGGGGTGAAAACCCACCGCGGGTACCCAGCACAGCCCCCGGAGGATAAAATCCCCCGAAAGCCCCCGGAGATGCTCTTGGCTCACTGCTGCCCTCAGCCTGAGCATCCCATCCACCTCCAGGACACCTCCCGTCTCATTTGTCCCATGTGCCAGCCGTGCCCTGTCCCCTCCCCACATCCCAGCCCCTCTGATTTTGCATATTGGCCCTGCTTGGGCTTTTCCAGCCTGCAAGACGAGCAGAGACCCCCGAGGGAATAACCCTCCCCACCACCCAACTGGCGAACCGCAGCCGGCTTTAAAGCCACCTCGAAAGGTGCAAGCCGGCTCCCCCAGCCCTTCGGGACCACCCTGCAACCCCCCCACAGAGCACAGGACCCCCAGGGAGCTGCCCCGGGCACGCACCATCTCCCAGGAACTGCAGCAGGGCCAGGTCGATGGCCCGCTTCCAGCGCGAGTCCTTCTGCAGGGCGATGCCGTAGCCCGTGGTGGCGAACACCTTCCCCGAGCCGATGGTCACCAGCTTGCAGCCCTCGTCCTTGCCCGCCATGTAGTTGAGCACCGCCGCATCGTAGATGAAGGCGTCCAGCTTCCTGCCCGCCGCCAGGAGGGACGGGTGAGGGGTTGGGGGGGGTCCCATTTTGGGGGTGCAGACCCCTTTGGGGGAGCTGTGCCCCTTTTGGGTGGCTGCGACCCCGTGGGACACTTTTTGGGGGATCTCAACCCCAGCTCGGGGAGCCATGACCCCAGCTGGGGGTGAGGAGCCTGATCTGGGGGGGGACACGTCCTATGTGGGGGGGCTGTAGGAAGCTCTATGCCCTCTTCACGGGGCTGTACCCTTTTTTTTGGGGGGTATATCCCATCTGGGACAGCTTTATGGAGCCATACCCCGTCTTGGAGAGCTCACCTTGGGGGGGCTGACCCCCTTTCAGAAACCATGCCCCACGTGGGAGGCATCGCACCCCACGCCGGGGAGCCATACGGAGCTGTACTGCGCCCGGGGGACCCCCACCCCAGCCGGGGGGGGTCCGTACCCCATTTTGAGGCTGGTGAGGGCGTCCTCCACGGAGCGCTGGTTGTACTTCACCATGTGGGTGTGCATGTCGGGGTAGTTGCTGCGGATGTTCCTCTCCGTGCTGCCGTTGGGGACGGTGCCGAAGCGGAAGGGGGGGTACTGCTCCTGCGGCTTCTGGAACTGCAGCGTGGAGCCCAGCAGCTCCGTCACACGGGGACCATGTCCCCCCCGGGCCCCCCCATGTCCCCACCAGGTCCCCACATGTCCTCATATCCTCCCCACGTCCCCACCAGGTCCCCAGAGCCACCCATCCATCCTCCCACCCACGCGCAACCAGGCAGGCACAAAGCTGCGCCCCCCCCCCCCCAGGGGAAGGTCTCCCCCCCCCCACAACCTTAATTTTGGGGGGGGGGGGGACCTGGGGAAGAAGGGGGCACCCCCACCTTCCTGTCGCTCAGCCCCGACACGGTGTCGATGTACTGCTCCTGGATCATGAAGGCGGCCAGGTTGGCCGTGTAGCTGGCGAGGAAGATGACGGCGAAGAAGGCCCAGACGAGCACCATGATCTTGCTGGTGGTGCCCTTGGGGTTCTCGATGGGCACCGAGTTGTTGAAGACCAGGGCCCACAGCAGCCACACCGACTTGCCGATGGTGAAGGAGGGACCGCCCGGCCCTGGGGGGGACGGGGGACGGAGGGGACAGGCGTCAGCACGGCCGGGGATGTGCCCCCCCCCCCCAGCACCCGCCTCCCCCCACTCACTTTTGCCGCTGGTGAGGTTCTGGTTGTAGCCGACAGGGCTGAAGTACTCGAACACGAAGACGGTGACGGCCACCACGGTGAGGCACATCACGAACATCATCACCCACACGGCCGGGCTGTAGGGCTCTGCAAAGGGCAGCAGCGTCCCCATCGGTCCCAGGACGTGTCCCCATGTCCCCGTGGGGACACCCCGGAGCCCTCCCCAGCAGACCGGGCTCGTCCTCCCGAATATCACCGGGCAGATCCTCGGTGAGCCGAGAGGGACGTGGGGACGCTGCGAGGGGGACGTGGCCGTGCTGCGGATACCGCCAGGGTCTCATCAGCGGGGGGATGCTCGGGGGATGCTGCTCATCAAGGGGCCATCGCTGGGGGGTTTCCCATGGGATTACGGGTTATCTCCCCCCTGCACCGGCCCTGGCCTCAACAGGGATGAGGGGGACGCGTGCTCAGGGCCACCCCTGTCCTCCGGCGTGTCCCCAGCAGGAGCCCGGCCCCGCTCCGGCCAGGCTGGGCTCTTGTCGCTGTGCCCCCAGGGAAAGCCTCAAGGAACCCCTTGGCTTCCAGCCTGAATTTCGTGGTGACCTTGGCCGGTCTCCTCGCCTCCCTGGGCTGCAGTTCTGCTCGTTTAAAACTCGTGGCATGTTTCAGCACCGGTGGTTCCCTGCACTGGGGTTTTCCCAGCTTAGGCTCAGCTCTGGGGAGGACAGCAAAGGGCTCGGGTCCCGGAGCAGGGCTCGGTGCCTACAAACCCCTGGCTCCTCCGACCCCACACCGCCATCCAATCCCTGCCTCAACCCCCATACTAACGGGATTACTTGGGCACAGCCTTCCCCTGTGGCTCACAAACAGGATTTTTTTTTTCTGAAGTTCTTAAAACCCAGCAACATTTCCAACCCACCCCTGCGGAGGGCTGGGGTGAGCCCGCCCGCGCTCACCGAGGAAGGCGGAGGGCGAGACGGTGCCGTTGCTCCTGGCCACCATCACACTGATGCCGGTCTCCACGAAGGGCACGGAGAAGTCGACGATCTCGGAGCGCTCCTCGTTGATGGTGAGGGAGCCGATGGCCATGTCGGCGCGCCGGTAGTACACCTGGGGAGGGCAGGGAGAGCTCAGGGCGGGCCGAGGAGGAGGAAGAGGAGGAGAGCCGAAGGCACCACCGCACCCCGGCGAGCAGCTCCCCGGGCAGGGCTGGCGGGGGTCCGCGCCCCGTGCCCCCCTACCTCCCCGATCATGCCGTTCCACACCCCGCGGACGATCTTGCCGTGCTTGCCGTTGGTCACCAGGTAGAGGTCGTAGGAGAACTTCACCGCCTTGGCCAGCTTCTTCAGGATGTCGATGCAGAAGCCCTTGCAGCACAGCTTGGTGTAGGGGTCCGCCAGGCCGTCGCCACTGAAACAGCGCCGGGAGATGTGGGTCTGGGCCCCCCGGGGGGGCACAGAGACCTGAGATGCCCCCAGCCCATCCCCTGGGGCCTCCTGGGCACCGTGGGGCTGGGGAGCTCGGCTTGGTCCTCGCTGGGGGAGGGGGGAAGTGTGGGAGGGGAAGGGGAGGGGGGGAAAAAAGGGAAAGGGGAGAGGGGAAAGGAGAAAATGGAGAAGAGACAGAGGAGAGGGATAAAGGGAAAAGGGGGAAAGGAAAGGGAAAGGGGAAGGGAAACAGGGAAGGGCAAAGGGGACAGGGAAAGGGGAAAGAGGGAAATGGGGAAGGGAAAGGAGGGAAAGGAAAAAGGGAAAAGGAAGAATGGGAGAAGAGGAAGAGGAGAGGAGAAAGGGGAAAGGGGAAGGGGGCAGGAGAAGGAGGGAAAGGGAAGGGGAAAAGGGAAAGGAAAGGGGAAGGGAAAGGAAAGCAGGGAAGAGGAAGGAGGAGCAGGAGCAGGAGAAGGAGAAGGAGCAGGAAAGAGAAGAAGGAGCCACTGACGGGCTCCCCCAGCCCCCGGTGGGTAAGCACACAGCCTTTCCCAGCATCGCCACAGCCAGGCAGGCAGCGGGGCCACCTCCTGCCCTGCCTCCAGCCCTGTCCCGGCTGAAGCCAGCACCTTCCCAGCCCGTGTCCCGGGGGGCGGTGGGGACAGGGACCCCAGCCCCGCTCACCTGGCGGAGGCGTTGGTCTGCTTGCGGCAGGGCACGGTGTTGCGCACGCAGACGCCGGTGCTGGGGTCGGTGTTCTCCACGATGACGAAGGGCCGCTCCTCCAGCGTGGCCACCGTCAGGTGCCGGTTGTCCACCACGGGCTGCAGGAAGGCGCCGTAGCGGGGCCACACCGGGTACTTCATGTGGATGATGCCGTGCTCCCATTTCCCCACCTGCCCCGGGCGAGAGCACATCATCACCGGGGAGGTTACGGGGGGGATCCCCACACCTTCGGAGCTCATCCCCCACCGCAGGAGGTCTCAGCCATGGTGAGCCCGAGCCCAGCTCCCCACCACCCCGGTGCTTTGTATCGGTGTCCTCAGGCTGAGGCTTTTTTTCTTGGGGTTACATCAGCACCAGAGCTCAAAATTGGCCAAACTTCACCCACTTTTTTTTTTTAAGCTGGAAAAAAACACCTGCAGAAGGCTTGTTTTGGGTCTTAGCATTTGCACGGCCAAAAGCACCAGGCACGGCCGAGCGGGGCTGGCAGAGGACCAAGGGACCTCGGCGGGGTGGGGGCCGGGGGGCTGGGAAGTGCTGAGCACCTCGGGGCGGCTCCCGGGGGAGGAAATCCATCTGCAGGGGGAAAACGCCGCAGCCACAAAGCCACGGGCATGCGCCAGGCCTGGGGGATCTGCAGGGCCCCCATTTGGCAGGGACAACACCAAAAGAGCCCCGGTGTCAGCCGTGGGGTTTGCATGGCTCGGCCCGGTGTGCGTCTGGGGGGGGTCCCGGCCCGTGCCCGGCCCCCGGGCTCCTACCATCTCCCAGAGCCGGTGCTGGTTGAGCGAGATCACCACCATGGTGGGCCGGACCAGGTAGCCGCCCTCGTTGAAGGAGAAGTCCCGGTGCTCCCACGTCACGTTGAGGAGGTGCCTGGTGGGGACGCGGCGTGCGGTGAGCCCGAGCCCCGCAGCCCGCACGGCCCCGACCCCCCTGCCTCCATCCGGGGTCCCGGGTCCCAAAAACACCACGAGGAGATGTGGGGCCGGGAGAGGAGACCTGGTTCAGCCCCTGGGCAGTGGGGTGCTGGGACAGCCCTGCCTGCGAGGAGGCGATGAGGAGGGGCCGCTGCGGGGTGAGGAGGGGCAGAAGCACAGATGCTGACACTGCAGCCCCCAAAGGAGCCCCTGGAGAGCTTTAAACCCCTCCTGGGTCCCCGGTGAGCTGCTGAAGCTGCACAGGAGAAGCCAAGAGCTGCTCCAAGACGCTCGAGAAGAAACCAAACCGAGAGGCCCCACCACCAGCCACCAGCAGCCCCCCGCCCACCAGCTCCATCTCCCTCCCCTTCCCCTTCCCTCCTCCATCTCCCCACGTCCCCCCCACAACGCGGAGCTCCCCGGACCTCACCGGTAGAAGCTGCTGTTGGTCACGGCGGCGGCGGGCGCCCGGCAATCCCGCCCCACGTCCGGGAGGAAGCCGTGGGCTCGGAAGAAGCCGGCCGCCCCCATGGCGATGATGGCCACCCCGTCCCGCACCTTCTGCCGCAGGCTGAGCTTCCAGCTCTCCGTCACCACGCTGATGAGGCCGACGGGGAAGGAGGCGGGCGGCAGCTCCATGTTGCCCACCGTCAGGCTGGGCACGATCCAGACGTAGCCCGGCCCCACGAGGCCGGCTTGCTCGGCCATGGCGAAGAGGAACTCGGCCTCCTCCCGCGAGCAGTAGGCGATGAGCACCTGGGCGTCCAGCTGCCGCAGGAGCCGCTGCGTCCGGGAGCCGCTGCGCTCCTGGCTCATCTCGAAGGTGAGCACGTCCTGCAGCTCCCAGCCGAAGTAGCTGGCGTCCGTGAAGGCGCGGATGACGTCCAGGAAGATGTTGTAGCCCGGGTAGAGGCTGGTGATGACGGCGAAGGAGCCCCAGTCGTATTCCTCCAGCACCTTGAAGATCACCTGGATCTGCTGCTCGATGGAGACGCCCAGCTGCAGGAAGGCCGAGCCGGGCTCCTGCGGGACGAGGAGGGGTCAGGGCGTGCTTGGCACCGCGGCGCCCTTGCGGACCCCCGTGGATTCACCGCCACGGAGAGCTGGAGGAGCTGCGGGCTGGTGGGGTCCGTGGGGTGGGGACACCCAAAATGGGACCGGTTTGTCCCCACAGGGTCCGCAGAGCCGTGGCCACCACCCCGCTGCGCAGGGCGAAGCCTTCCCGGGTTGTTGGCCAAACCCCACCCAGGGGTGTCCAACAGAGGCCGGTCACTTCCCGCACCGTGCCGGGGAGCAGCTCCCACCCCGCTACCTGCCACCACCTCCCATCGCCCGCCCCCACCTCCCCGGCCATCTGGCCTCTCATTAGCAAATCTTAATTGAGCTGATTCTGTCTTAAATGATGCAGCGAATGGCATTTGCAGAAGGTCGCGAGCAGGCAGCGTCGTTTCGCCACGCAGACTGCCTCCACCTCCAGATTTTTTTTCTCTTCGAAGCCGCAGATGTGCCCGGAGGGGGCTGAGGAGTGGGGGCATCACCCCCCAAATCCCCCTCGGGGGTAGCGGCAGGAAAACACCACCCATGGCAATGGGGTGGCTCCAGCCAAGGCCACCTCACCTGCTGCCACCTACCCGCAGCTCGGGGATCTTGGCACGGGCAGACCTGCGGAGGGGACACCCACGGGGTTTACACCCCAGAGCATGAAAACATCCCCCAAACAGCTGGGGGGGCAGCCAGATGTTTGCCCCTGCCCTGCAGAACACAGCTGGGATCCCTCTGAGGGGCTGATGCCATCAGCTGGAGCCAGCACCGGGACCCCCCCCCAAGGTGCGGGGTACGGGACAAGCAGCCAGGGAGGGGATGGGAGGGGATGAACCAAATCCTGCCTGGAAAGCCAGGGAGCCCCCCCCTGGAAAAAAACCCCAGTGAAAGCCTCACCTTCGGGGTGAGGACCACCGCAGACCCCCCGCTGATGCTGATGACGGGGACCTGGGTCTGGGAGGAGACGAAGTCAAGGATCTGGGCCACCGCCTCGGTGCCGACGTTGTCCTCGAAGACGATGCCGTGGATCTTGTGGCTGGCCAGGACGCTGCAGATGTGGGTGAGGAGGGTGCTGGGGTTGGTGTCGTTGACGATGACGGTGATGGGGTGGATCTCCAGGGGCATGTCCAGGAAGCTCTGGGGGCTCAGGCGGGAGCGGATGTGCAGCGGGTAGGACGTGCCCCCGAACACCACGGCCACGTTGACCACCGGCTCCTCGGGGCCGGGCAGCAGGAGGTCGCTGAAGGCGGCCGAGCAGCCCAGCACCAGCGACAGTAGCAGAGCGGGGGCCGGCGCTCTGCCCATGTCCACCGCCGCGTCCCTGCGGGGATGGACACAGCCCCTCGCATCCAGCCCTCCGCCAGGACCCCGCTCACCCAGACCCCAGCTGCACCACCCCAAGGTGGGTGACCCCCAGAAACGAGGGGACCCTCATCCTTCGGAGGCTGGATGCGGTGCAGGGATGAGCACGGGGCTGCGTCCCCCAGCTCAGCCCCTTTGGGGGGTGCAGAGGTTCTGGTGCCCCGTGCCACATCCTCTACCCCCAGCCCCAGCCCCACAAATCCTTCCCAGCCGGTCCCTGCTTCCCACCTCCCCCCCATCCCCATCCCACCACCTCCATCCCCTTCCAGCCCCACTGCCCTCCTTCCCCTGCAGGCCACCACCGTCACGATGCCTCTTCTTGTCCCCTTGGGAGGGGACAGGAACGGCAGCCGGAGGTGGCAGGGGGAGCTGGATGCTCCTTCGTGCCTCCCTCCGCAGCTGACAGTCACCTGAAATATTTAAGGGCTGAAAGCTGCCGTCCCCCTCCGCAGCCTCCTCTGCAGCGCAGAGCACGGCTCCCCAGCCAGACAAAGGGGCTCGGGGGTGCAGCGGGGCTGGGGACGGGCAGAGAGAGCCCCTCGGATCCTGCCCCGAGCCCCCCCCAGCTCCGTGCTGCCTGGAAGGCCGCCTGCCTGCCTGGTGCCTGCAAGCACCACAATCCCCTGTCAACGGCTGCTCCACCGGCTTCGGCCGTGCTGGCACCCAGGCTAAGCGCCCAGGGTGAGAGCAGCACTTATTGAGGAGAGAAAAAAAATAAATAAATCACCTTTAGCTGCCCGCCATCAAGGCAATAACTGATTTTGGGCTCTCCAGGGCTGCTGGTGGCCCCTTTCCACCAGCCACAGCCGCATCACCAGGGCAGGAGCCCCCCTGTACCCTGCGGGTGCCCTCCTCATCCCCTGGCCCCGGGGCTGTGCGAGGCGGCCGAGCGGGCAGGGGGTGGGCTGGGAGCCGACCGAAAGGTGCCCTTGTGGGAGGCCTGAGCCGCACAGAGCCCTGCCTCGGGGCTCTGCAGAGCCTGCCAGCCCAGCGCATCCAACACGCCAGCCTGTGCCAAGGGGTGACATCCCCCGGGGATGCGCACGGCGCTGCTCCCCCGTGCTGGAGCTCACCCTGTAATTAAAACCTGCAGGGAACGCTGACTCGCCCTGTTGCCCCAAGGCCACCACCGGCCGCGGTGGCGCTGGCCATGGCCCGGTGGCGCTGCGTGCAGCGAGGTGCCAGCTGCCAGCTGGCGCTCGGAATCGTCACTCAGAATCGTCACTGGCAATTAAAAGCCGCTGCTGCTTAACGCGCCCTCGGCACAGCCCGAGGTTGGGGTTGGGTTCGGGGTACGGGCTGCCCTGGGGACCCCTCTGCGCCGTGCCGATGCTCAGCCCCTCGGCACGCAAATCCCTCGGTGCCAAAAGCACCACTGGCATTTTGGACAAAAAAACACACGCATGAAATAACCCCAAGGAGTGCACCCTGACGCCAGGACCTGGCATCGCAGCCTGGGCATGAGCTTTGGGGCAGGGGCACGGCCACCCCCAGCACCCCTTCCCATGGCACTGGGGGGTCCACCCTGCCCTCCTGGCCCCCTCCTGCCACCCTGCACCGTGGCAGCCACGACACCAAGGCGATGGCCGCGGCCCCTTGGCCGGGGAGGGCGGCCGGTGACTCATGTTGGCACCGTCCCACGCTACGGCACGGCCGGGCCAGCAGCGGGGTGGACCGCGCCGCCCGCTCCTCACCGCCATTCCCGGGTATTTTTAGTCCCGAGATAAATAATTCATCGGGAATCCGGCACCGGCTACCCGAGCGGGGAGGAAGGGGAGCAGCACGCCACCCAAAACAAACAGAGCCGCCCTCCCAGCGGCTTTGCCCGGCTCATTCTTCCTCAAGGACGTTTAAATATACCCCGGGCCCTCGCAGCGGCTGATCAGGCTCCTTCCACCAGCCCTGGCACTTCTCCCATCCCCGGCCAGCACGGGACGGCCGGGCTGCAAATCCTCCTCCTCTTCCTCACGCCTGGGCTCGGGGGGACTCCTCCAGCACCGGTTAATCCACGCAGACTCCAAAAAAAACCCTCCTGCAAAGCCAGCTCCCAGCCGGGCTCCAAATGGGGACGGATGTGGGGAAAATGGACCAAAAGCGAGCCCCTACAGCGTGGTGGTGGAGGTGGGCAGGGGCACAAAACCCTGCTGGGCCACTGCTCAGATCACCGGGGGAATAAAATCCCCATCCTTGCCAGCGTGGAGGGGCTGGGGCTCGGTGCAGCAGCGGGGTGCAGCTTCGTGCCCGGTGTGGCTTCAGAGGAGGCCGGCGGGGGCTCGAGGCCGGCCGAGCCCCTTGGGCAGCTGGTGGGGCTCGGGTCGGAGCCAGCCCCGCTCCCAAACGGTCGGGTTTGGGCTGCGAAGGGCGGGGAGGTGCCGGGGCGCAGCCAGCGTGGTGCCCCGCAGCTTTTTCGTCTAGGAGGGGTGGGAAAATGGGATCTGGGGGGGAGAAGGAGAACTGCAGGGAGGCTGCTGGAGGCAGAGGAGGAGGAGGAGGAGGAGGAGGAGGGCACGTCCTGTTTGGTGCCCCAGGGGATTTGCCAAACCCCGCTGGCTCCTCTGGGAAGAGGGGCAGGCAGCCAGCCCCGCGGTCACCGTGTGCCTGGGGCAGGACGAGGCATGGGGGCACAGCAATGCCACCCCCCAGCAGCCTCCTGGGACAAGAGGACACCAACGGGGCTGCTCGGCTGCTTTTTGGTGCTTTTGGGGTGTTTCTGGCAGCTTTCCTCTGCACAGCTTCACCTGAGAAGCCAAGCGCTCGCAGAAACCTGCTCCAGGCACTGATGGAGCCCTCGCCTTCCTCCAGCTCCCGAGATGTTATTTCGATGCAACAGGGAAAGTTTGCTCCTGGTTTAAAACCTCCTTCCTCCATCCCTCCCTCCCTTGCTCCGAGCACAGCCAGGGGAGAGCTCCTGCAAATATTTTGACCTCTCGGAGGGGAGAAATAAAACCCCGAAACGCAAAACACCTCCCAAGAAAAGGAAACCTTATCTCAAAAAAAAAGCCTCCGAGCCTGAAAACCACAGGGAAGGGACAGCGCGGGCAGGGGAGGGGATGGAAAGGACAGAAGGAAGCGGACCCTGGCGGGGATGGATGCCTGGGGCACTGCTGGGGATGGGAAACGGGTTTGGTGCTGCCCAGGCGAGGGGCAGGGACCTCAACGGAGCCCCCCGAAAGAGGAAAGGCAGCAAAACCTCCCCCAAACCTCCCCAAAACCAACTCTTGGCTGGGGGCCTGGGGATTGTGGGGGGGGGAGAAGCGGCGGCAGCCAGCGGCAAGCGCCGTCTCCTTTCAACCTTCATCCTCCAGCACCCAGCATCACCTTCCTCCTCCTCCTCCTCCTCCTCCTCCTCCTGGCCGGGCACCAGTTGCGGGCAGGGGCCCGGCGGACCCCGCACCCGCACGCACCCAAAGGCAGCCCAGGAAAGGTCGCAGATGGATTAACCCAAAATAAACCCCGGGCGCCCTCCTCCCGCTGCGTTATGCAAGGTGCCGGGGGGACGGGGCTGGGGGCACCAAGGGGGGGGTCCTTTATTTTTTTTTTTTGGGGGGGGGTCTCCCTCCCACCATCCCCTAAAAATAACCCAAGCTGATTTTTCATCCTCACCCCAGGACGTGGGGATGCTGGGGCAGAGCGAAAGGGCTGGGAAATAACCCAAGCATCCCCCCCCCCCAAATAAAATCCCACCCGACTCCCCCCCAAAAGTTCCTCCCGGTGGCAGCGGAGCCCGTCGGGGGGCTCGGCCGCCCCCAGCCCGCCCGGTACTTACGGGACCAGCGCTGCTCCTGCTGCCTACATGCCCCGCACCTCCGGGGGGGCTGCAAGTCCCGGGGCCGGGGCACGGCTCCCAGAGCCCCCCCCCCCGCCGCCGCGGGGCAGCCCCCGGGGGGCAGGATCGGTCCCCGGTGCGCCCGGCGGGGCCGGCCCGGCTGCGGGATGCGCGGGGGAAGGGGAAGGGAAAGGGATGGGGTGGGATGTAGGGCGGGGAGCCGGGGGGCTGCGGGGGGTCCAGCGGCCGCCCGTCGGTCCCGGACTCGTCCTTGGAAGAGGAGGAGGAGGAGGAGGAGGAGGAAGCTCTGCAGCTGCGGCAGGGATGGGAGCGGAGGAAGGAGGGAGCGGGAGAGGGGTGGGTGCGCACGGGAGGGGGGGCCCGAGCTCGCCCGATGCCAGCAGGTGTTTGGGGGGGGGGGGGGAGGACAGAGGGGACGGCCCCCCGCCGGCTTCATGCCGGCCGCCCCCCGGTAGCCATGCCCCGGGACGGCCGGGGGGAGCCGGCGGTGCTGGGGGCCGGAGGCTGGGATGCGGGCACGGCCGGGGCCGGGGGGGCGGAGGAGGAGGAGGAGGAGGAGGAGGAGGAAGAGGAGGAGGAGGCTTGGCAGAAGGACGAGACAGATGTCCTCCGGGCCCCTGCCCTCCCGCCTCGCTGCCACCTCGGGGCTGGCCGCAGCTCCCTCCCCGATTTGTGCCTTTGCAGCCAGCGGTGGTCCCAGGCTTGGGGTGCACAGGGGGCAAAGCCCCCCCTCGACATCCCCAGGAGGGAAAAACAACACCACGAACACCACGAACTGGCACAGCCCATGCAGAGCCCCCCTGTCCCCCCAGCCCCGTCCCCAGCCGGGCATTGTCCCCCTGCAGCCCACCCCCAGGGGCAGCCGGATGGGTGTGCAGGGGTTGGGGCTGCACTGGGGTCCCATTCCCCCCCCTCCACCAGTGCCTTCCAGCCCCTTTGCTGACTTAACTGGTGGGGACTGGTCGGCCACCCGCCCCTGGTGCCCCCCAGAGGGGCACAAAGCAGCCCCGGGGCCCCCATCGGTGGTGGGGGGGGCGCAGAGAGCAAAGCCCCTGCAGGCAGCAGCAGCCTCCAGCTGTCACCAGGAGCAGCATTACGGCAGCGGCTGATCCCCGGCACTGCCTGAGAGCAAGCCAGGCCCGGAGGGGGGAGAGGGGGGGCTCCAGAGAGGGAAGGGGGACATGGGCAGGGGCCCCGGTGTGGTCCTGTTGCCCCCAGGCTGGGCGCTGCTGCCTCACAGCCCCAAAACCACCCCGAGCCCTGCGGTGTGCTGGTGGGGAGACCGCAGCTCCCCATGGGGCCAGAGCCAAGTTCAGGCTCTGTCAGTGGGGCAGCAGCTCCAGACCCACAGCGTGCCCCAGCTTGGAGCCACCAAAACCCCACAGATCGTCCCCAAAAGCTCCTGCCCACCTCCTCCTGCACCGGCTGCATGCGGTGCCCGGGAGCTGCCCCAGGGGAAGGGGAAGGTGCCTGGCACGGGGCCACGGCCACCCCAGAGAGAGCCCTTCAGGGCAGCCACCCATGGTGGCACCACGGCCACCAGCAGCACCAGCACCCACACCAGCAGCACCAGCAGCACCAGCAGCACCAGCAGCACCAGCAGCACCAGCACCGTTTCCCTGTGCCACCAAACACTCCACCATCACCAGCCACGATCCCAGTGCCCACCCATGTCCTTCCCCACCATGGTTCAATGACCACGGCAGACGTACCCACAGCGCTGCCGGGGCATGGAAAGCCCGTTTCCAGAGAGGTTTTATCCTACAAACCCCAGTGCTCGCAGTGAGCCCTGGACAGGACCTGCCCGTCCCCAAGGGTGCTCCCCAGGGGCTGCGAATGCCCTGGGGGGGTGCGAGAGGTGCCCTAACAGAGGGTATGGAAAAAGCATTTTCCTTCTGATCTTTATTTTAATGGATTTGCAAGCAGCAGCCTCACTGTCTCCAGGAGAGCTTGCCCAAATCCCCATGGCACGAGGGTTTTGCAGGCAGCCGGGCTCAGGGCTCGGTGGGGACGTGGTGCAGGGGCTCAGGGCTCAGCCCCCTGCCCAGCCCTGCCTGGTGCAGGCAGCGAGGCCTCTCCCCTGCCCAGGGAAAGGAGATTTAGGCGTTAGCAACAGGTCACTGCTGCCTCCAATCCTTTTCATACGAAAACGAAAGGGTTTCAGCATCGAGAAGGAGAAAGCAGCACCTCGGCTGCAATTAACCCTTTCGTCCCCCCTCACCAAGCCAGCTCCTCTCCTGCAGCGGCGAGGCGACACAGCGCCGGCTGACGGCTTGTCTGCAGCCCCAGCTCCTGCCTGTCTCCAGCTTTGCTGCCAAAGCCCTTCAGGGTCTTAAAAACAAACAAAAGAACAAAAAACACAAGATTTTTTTTTGTTTGTTTGTTTGTTTTTTTCCCCCGTGCAAAAATGCAGATTTCCCCCAATCCAACCTGCTCCGGGGTCTGTGCCTCGCGGTTTGGTAACGCAGCCCCGGCTTAGGGAGCTGCCCTGCATCCACCAGAAATGCCCAGTTTCAACAGGTCAGCAACACAAATCCTGTTTGCAGCCAGAACCACTGCCCTGGCACTCATAAAGCTCAGCCCAGAAACAAAAGCACCGGCTGCACCCCAAAACAAAGCCCACGGCCATGTCAAGCACAGGTCGAGTTGTGCTCCCGGGGGGACACCTCCGATTTCCCTGGTCCCTCGGGACCACCCTCCTGGGGATGCCGCACACCCGTGGCTCCCGGTGCCAGCTCCAATTTAACTTCTCGTCATCTCTGTGGGCTGGATGAGCCTTGCAGGTGACACATGTGGCAGAGGCCGGAGATTTAGCCCCCAGATCTGCACCAACCTGGTCCTGCCTGCCGGTCCCCCCCATCCCTCCCCAAGTTTAGCCCAAAATAAAGTGCTCTGAGACCATCCATGCCTAAACTGGCAGCCGACCACATCTTGTCACCCCGGGCTCATTTGCCAAGGAAATGCAGGGGAAGCTCACCTCTGTGGGAGCCCTGCTGTCTGCTACGCCCCCTAAAAGCATTTGGGGCTGGTGGTGGATGTGGCAGGGCACGCACGGCACGGCCCCGCGCTGCTGGGCTTCCTGCCCGCACCGCAGTGCCGGGAGCTGAAATAAACGGGGAGGGTTTGAGCCCCGCGGGGATGATTCCTCCTCCCGGTGGCAGCTGCCGGCAGGGCTGCCCTGGAGGGGGGAGCTGAGGCAGGGGGAGCTGGGGCTGGAAGTGGAAATTTCCCAGGAAGGGAGGAATCGGCTTCCTTCTGGGGCGTAGCCAGCCATCGCCCTCCAACAACTTTTTTCACTGCTTGTCCCTAAATAGCTCCTCGGAGCAGCTGCTGTGACTTTACGTCTCTCTGCTCCCCTCCCAGCATCAGGAAAGCGACTCGCAGCCCTATTTCCACAGCGAACCCCGAGGGCGGAACCCTCCGGCCCCCTGCAGATGCCGCCCATTCCCGTGGGGACCGCGCAGCGTGGGGCACGGGTGCCTGTCCCTGGCGACTGTGGCACGGGTGTGCTTAGTGGCACGGTGCCTGGGGGAGCCGGGCCTCCCGTCCCCGTTATGGTTTGGGGCCTCCAAAATACTTTGGGTGGTGCAGAGCGCTGGGAAGATCGGGGCTTTAAGGGCAGGAGGGGAAATTGTGAGGCTGTGAGGTTCTGGAGCCATGGATGTGCTTGGGGTCCTTTGGGGGAAGGGTTGTGCCGAGAGGGAATCGGTTCCTTGGGGCAGCAGGAAAGGGCATTTGGGAACTCCAGTGATGAGTACCCCAGCCTCGTTCCCTTTCCCTTCCCCATCCCAGCCTGGGGACAGATGGGCAGGGGCAAGAGGAGCCGCGTGCAGCCAGGGGCTGCCTTGGCACCGCCTCTGCTCCCCCTCCAGAGCCGGCGTGCCTGCAGAATTGTGCATTAGCCACGCTGCCGAAAACCCTTTTTCAAACAATTTTCTGGTCATGTGAGCTGGTGTTTAAATGGCACCTCACCTCTCCACTGCTGGGCCAGAAACCCGACTCAGGCTGTCTCTTCCCTTACGCCAGGACACGGGTATCCATCCTGCTGGCTCACCTGCCCCCAGGGCTCGTTTCAAAAGGCCAGCTTCAGCACGCCGCCTGTGAGCAGGGCCAGCAGGAGCCTGCACTCCTCTCAGGTGTAACCGCCGAGTGCAGCACCACCAGGAGCTCCTGGCTTGTCCTGGACCCGTTCTTACCCCATCTCCTCTTCCAAGCTGCCCCAGAGCCCGTGCAAGGCAGGGTCCCTTCCCACAGCCTGCCCCAGGTGGAGCAGAATTGGACCACACGGCTCTGCGGGATGGGGAAACTGAGGCAGAGCGGCACAGAGCAGAGCTGGAGGGTGCTGCCAAAGCACCCCGCGGTGCCAGGCTCTGCTCCATGTCTGGGGACAAGGGTGGCACTGGGGGGAGCTGCGGGAGGGTGCCCAGGCTGCTCAGCGGGACGCAGACGGCCAGGTCGCCCCCGTGGGGTGCGGGTCCCCCACCTTGGGGCCTCTTCGCTCCCCGTTCCCGGCCTCCCAGCGCCACCTAACGACACGGCCACGGGGACAGGGACCTTCGCGGGGAAGGTGGAGGCATCGGGGCAGGGAGCACCCGACGGGGATGGGGAGGTGGTGGGACGGCGAGGTGGGGCATGGGCACGCAGGCGGCAGAGAAAGGGGGAGCTGAAGGCGTTGAACAAGGATTTACAGACCCTTAATGATCCTTCTTCTGGCTGTTGGGCTCAGATCTCCGTCCCTGCCCTTCGCTGACCTTGATCATCCCATGGCTTTCCTGCAGCCCACCGTAAATGCTGGGGCAGTGGCCGAGTTTAGGACTGAGCAAGGACATCAGGCTCGGCAAGGAAAGGCGCGCACCCTTTAGTCTGTTGTCACAGCCCCCAAACAACCCCAAAGCATCACCTGCTTGGGTACAGCCCTTTGCTGTGCTCGGAGCAAGCACCGTGACCTGGAGCACGGCTCCAGAAGCACCTTGACATCAGCATTCAAGGCCATGGGGAAGAAAACCCAGGGAAAAAGCCAGCCCAGCGCTTCCTGGGGGTTTGGGGCAGCCACAACCCCTTCAGCTCCACGTTTCTGCTCTGCCAACCCCTCCGCAGCCCCGTTTCCGAAGCGCTTATTCCTCCGGACCCAGAGCTGATGTAATCTGCTCGAGCTCGGCATTAGGACGGCATCAGCCCTGAGATGTAACCAGAGCCACATCACACCAGCAGCTGTTCGACAAAAGCTTTATTGCTCGTTTGCGTACGAGCTCCCAGCACCACATTTCCTGAGTTTCTTAATGAGCTTGCAAATGAGGTTTAAATAGAAAAGGAAGGAGAAAAAAAAAAAGCCACTGATTTTCCTTGCTAGGCTGGGAGCTAGGCAGGTGTGCAGGGCCGGGGGTAAGAGCTCTAGCCCCAGCGAGAGCTTGGAGGTGATCACAGTTGAGCGTGGAGCTGAGACAAAGCCCTGCTGGGTGCCCCGGCTTGATTTCCCCCCTGCCTCCACTTCCGTGTTTCCGAAGCACAGCCCCAAGCCACAGCCACTGTCACTACTGACACAGGTCAGAGACAGGAGAGGTTCCAAGCTCGCAGGGCTTGGAGGCGATGGCAGCAGGTCAGGGACAGTGACAGCGTGGGTGGCAGGACGGCGAGGGGAGGGGGCCACGCTGACCTGGCCCCTGCCTGGCAGATAAAGAGGGGATTATGGCTCACGGCTTGTAATCTGGCTTAAAACCTGACACCGTCACCACGGTCAATTTGGGCTAAAAGAAGCATTTAATAAGCTCCGAGACATACTAGCAAAAAAAAAGAAATCCAAATAAAGAACCAAAAACCCCACCAAGCACCAGTGACCAGTGAACGAAGTGCAAGGAGCGAGGCACCGCTCGCACGGTTTGGTGCCGGCAGGTACCAGCACACACTTCTCTCGTGATCTGGAACAAGACAATTGCACGCTTGTTATCCCGCTCCGCCGGGGTTTAATCGTGGGAGGCAGAAAGGGAATTAATGCCCGTGTCTGTTTGTTTGGAGCTCCCAACAGGCCCGGCAGCAAAGTCCCTCCCTGCGTGAGGAGAGCTGCTTGCCTTGGGACATGCGAGAGCGGAGCCGCGGCACTGGGCTGGCTGCTCCCGAGAGGAAGGCAGTCGCGGACAAAGAAGGCAGACTCAAGTGGCAGGTCCAACTTGGCTTCCCTGGAAGGGTTTATTTAAAAACAATTATTATTAGAAACAGCCTGCTCAGGCACCAGTGACAAGGCAACGATGCTGTTTGGCTTGAGACTTAACAGGGAGGCAGCGAGACACAAGGAAGTTTCTCTGTTACTTGCCACGGGGAAAGCGTCTGGCCAAGGCTCCTGCCATGTTCACACCTCCCCTCACCTGCCCGGGGCAATTCCTTATCACTGGATGGAGCCGGGATCAGCACAGGACCCAGCACGGGAATCACCGCCAGGCTGCGGAGGTGCAGGGCCAGCCCACAGCCTCGGCTGTTTTGAGTCACTTCAGGACTGCAGAGTTCATTGTTACTGGAGAGCCTCGAGTGCCACCATCTGGGCTCCCCCCCAGACCGGCCACCAGCCCCCCGGCACAAACCCTGCACCCCCAGGTCCTGCCCAGGACCCGCTGGGATCACCCCAGGATGGTACCGGGCAGACCAGTGCCGCGTTCCCATCCCTGCTGCTTTAGTGACCGATGAGCTGCAGCATCTCCTGAGGATCCACTATCTTCTCCCGGGGTTTGCCAGCAGCTTTTCCTCTCTCCACTTCGGCAGCGTCTATCTTCTCCCAGTCCGAGAAGGAAACAGGACGGACCCCTGGGGTGATGGCGAGAGACAGGAGGGAGAAGTCAACCGAGCGCAAACGAGCGCAGCCTCACCTCCCCGCTAGCAGGGAGCCGATGTGCAAGCAGACCCTGCCCCTTTCCGACACGGCGTCAGACTTCGGCAGCACGCAGGAATAATAATTCCTAGCACCGTGAGGAGAGAGATGGCGGGTTCCAGTCAAATCTGATTAGTCAGACCTTTGCAAGCCGTAACAACGGCGAGCGCAGCACCACCTTAGGGGACAAAACACTTGCAGTTCCCTGTTCAAACTCAGACAGTGAAGAGGTAAACACACTCTTTAATTGAATGCTTTTAAACACAAGCAGCAGCAAATGACTCTCTTGGGCATTTTAATCTTTTCCCCAGTTTGCCTGGAAGGATTGCTAGGAAAACCATTCAAGAGCAATAGCTCGCTGTCTGTGCCACTGACAGGGATGTTTTACCCACGGTCCGTGCTGCTTTTAATGGCCTTTCCCAGAAAGCGGTCGTTAACCTTAGCAATGACACTGATTTTGAGAAAATTCAGGTCCTGCTCTCCCCGCACTTCAGAGCAGTGGAACAGCAGCATAACACATTTCCTTGGTTTGCTCCCAAAAGCAGCACGTGGGACTCAGTGCCCCAGGACACACAGATTTGCCTGCATCGTGCCTTGTGCCAGCTGCTGTAGATGCTCACACACGTCCTCACTCACCTCGGCTGCGCAGGATGCTCCCCACAGCCCCAAAGCCTTCTCTGGAGACAGACACATCCAGCACGCCTCCCCGGAGATCCTCCAGCACAGACTGGGCAGTGTCAAAGCTGTCATTCATGGTGGTGATGATCACGCCTGTGGGTCCTCTCTTCACCCAGCCGCTGCAGTACAGACCTGCATGGGCACACAGCAGCCAGGCTCAGTCCTGCACGTGGCCACGGACCCTCGTGGAGGCAAGTTCCTGCTTTGGATGTCACAGCAAGCTGCAGGCAGTGGAAGAATTTGCCCCTGCTTTGGGGACAGAGCCCTTTGATGGTGCTGTCAGGAATTTGCGTGCCTCCAGACCAGCACCGAGCAGCCAAACGGGCTGTGTCGCTTCAGTAACAAGGCTCCAAGGCCCAATAAAACAAACACGTCCTTCAGCGCTGTCTGATGAAAACTAGATGTCCCTAGCTGAGACTGGGACAGCTCTTAAAATCTGTCAGAGCCGGCTGATTTCCCCAGTTCCCAGCAGTGGAGGTGCGTGACTGCCTGGTGTCCATGCCCTTGGTGAGCAGAGCTTCCCACCCCAAAGCCCCCAAAGCCTGACGCACACCCCAGAGGTGTCCCTGCAGATACAGACCCGGGGCACCTTCCACTCTGCCCATGCAGTTGGGGATTACGCCTCGCTGGCTGTCGAAGGGCACTGCTGGGTCCAGGGGCAGGCTCCGGTAGCCGATGCTGCTGAGCACCAGCCCGCACTCCAGCTCCTCCACTTCTCCGGTGGGGATGGCTTTGGCAGAGTCACCCGAGCCCTGAAGAGAGAGAAGTAGAGGCTGCTAATTACTATCCTTAATCCCCAGGGTACTAAAAGCCCTTCTGCAGCACCAGCGTGGACAGAGTTCTCTTCAGAAAGGGAAAAGCTCTCGGTGGTGGGCCTGGCAGGCTCTCGGGGAAGCTATCAGCCTCTCCGATCAGTCAGAGGACACAAAGACATCTTATAGGTAACTGCCAGCAGCCACAGTGTCCTGCCCCAGCCCCAGCCCTGCTAGGGTCGTACCTCCAGGCGGGTCAGGGCCATGCGGACTCCCCTCACCCGCTTCCCATCGGCGGTGGGCAGCACCTCCAGGGGGCTGCGCTGGAACTTGAGGCCCCACTGCCGGGCGGCTGCTGCCTGCGCTGCCGTCTCCCCAGGCTTCTGCAGGGCTGTTTTGATCATCAGCTCTGTCAGGCGCTTCCTGGGCCTGGGGGCATCTAGGAAGAGAGAGAGGTTCAGGGCAGGACCGTCAGCGAAAGCCCCTCGGGGTATGGTGTGACATTTCAGTGATACGTGAGTGTGTTTGGCGTTTGGCATGCAAAAGGGAGCCCAGCACCTTTGAGATGACAAATGGAGTGACCAGGAGAGCTCCTGAGGTTTGAGGCCAGTGGGACACAGGAATCAAAGCCTGCAATTTAGCTGTCTTGCTGGTGCTCGGAGGCAGCAGCCTGTGGAGGACAGCCAGTCTCCGGACACCCCTGAACTCAGTGTTTTCCTTCTAGCTCTGCAGGAAGCTTTTAAATCAGCAGCCTTGGGAGCTCTCCTGCAAGGCTCTCTCAGCCGTCCCAAACCTCCTGCCTCATCATTCAGACAGCAGTTACATCCCCAAGCAGCAATGCGGCCGCACAGACAGAAACAGGCTGCTCCCTCCTCTGCGTGGCCTCCTGTCACCCTGAGGACAAGCCGCACCACGGCCACCCGGCTTTCACACGCCAGACATTAAGCACAGGGTTCCTCTGATGCACCTTCTGAGCATCTGCAGAACACTCCTGCACGCTTGTCTGTCAAGGCGAGTCCCTGTCTGGAGGGGCAGGACACTTTCCTCACCTTTAACAGCATTTTCAAGGCCTGTGAAGTCGGCGGGGTTCAGGACAGGCTGGGTGCCAGGCAGGTTTATCATCTCCCGCAGCTCCTGGGAATTGCAGGCAGGAAGATGCAGGGAGATGTCACCTCCAGCACGGAGGTGCCACCCATCAGCCCCAGGCTGCCTTCCCCAAGCACGTTTGGACCAGGGGGCAGCAAATGGCTGCAGGATCTAGGACACCTAGGTTCACACAGCCATGGACAGAGAGCCTCTCCCCGCCGGGCAAGGGCAGCCTGGGGTCTGGTGCTGGGAACAACGCCGCCCTCCAGCCTCACCTTGATTGTGAAAGCAACTTGGAGAGGTCCCCTTCTCCCAGCCAGCCACACGCGCTTCACCTTGCTGCAGGCAAGAGCTGCCAAGGAGCAGTCAGTGATGTCTGTCTTCTGCAAGACACAGACACGTGACGGGAGTGGGACGAGGGCAGATCTGGAGGGACTGGGGGGAGGCACAGCCTCTGAAGGTGAAAAACGTCAGCAGAAAAGCAGGCTGCGCATGCAGAGAGCCTAGGCAAGGGTGGAAAACGAATCGTCTGCCTTTGCACAGCTCATCCCTCATCACTGAAGGTATTTTCTGAGGCCATACCATGCTAGAGGTAACAAGCCAACACCTCCTGAGATTGTTCCAGGCCATCTGCCCCAGGCAGGTCAATTGTGGGGCTGACAGGGCAAAGCCTTCCACTGATCTTTATTTTGAGGTTGCCTGCAGATGTTTGGTCCTTTCCCTTCTCAGGATATAGAGGCACTTGGGTGGAACCCACTAGAAACCCACAGCTCAAATCTCTGCCTGCTTGCCCCAAGCTTGGCCACAAGTATTCCCGCTGGTTGCCAGACCCTCCAGTTTTATATCTTTTTAATTTAGCTGTTAATATCAGAAGTCGTTGCACAGCTGTAACCAGACTCATGGCAGGTCTCCAGGAGGGAGAGCCCATGCTGCTGACATTTGGGGCAGCAGCTGCACGGAGCAGCTGGAGCACACCAGTCCCCAGCTGCCTACAGGGGAGCACAACAGCGGGAGGGGAGATCCACCAGCTTGGACCAACACACTGCAACCACTGTGCCCACTGCTACCAGCAGGAGCCAGGCTGCTGTCCTCAGCTACAACACGGGAAAAAAAAAAAAAAAAATGGAGAAGCTTCTAGTTTGGTGATGGAAAAGGGAGAGCAGCTCCTCCTTTGCCTCCCACAGGAAATGAAGAGAGAAATTTTTTAGGTACCAGAATAGCCTTGTGGTTTTGTTCGTACCCTACAGACTGTGGGGCTTTCCCTGGTGAAGGAGCCCAAAGACCAAGAGGGCCCAGAAAGTACAATCTCAGCAGAGGCAGATCTCTCTCCTCTGAAACTTTGCTGAGACCCGTGGAAGCCACCACACACCCAGCAGGGAGAATTTTGGGCCACCCTCTGCCTTCACAGCATAGAGTGCTCCCCCAGGACTCACCCTGAGGAGATCCAGCGGGGAAAGGAGGATGCGGGCGATATCCAGTGCCACGTTGCCATGGCCCAGGATCAGCGCCGTCTCGCAGCTCAGGTCGGGCTTCAGCTACAGGGAGAGAAAGGCCCATCCGTGAGCAAATTCACCCAGCACCCAGAGCCCACCCCCTTGGACCTGCACCTACCACCTCAACTCCCTTCTGCCTCTCTTTCTGCTAACAGAGGTGATGCAGACAGGGTAACTCCACACCAGCCTCCCCCCAGAGCGGACAAAACCACCCAAAAGCACTGCAGTCAATGCCTGTCCCCCCTCTCCAAAGCAGCATCCTTATGAGTGGGGAAAATTTTGGCAGGTCAGCCAAAAAAACTCCCCAGGCCCCCATCTGGCCTGGCCAAAATGTGCTGCCAACCCACGGAGCCAGCTAATCCGCTCTCACTGATGTGCAAATTGTTCACATTTCTACCATCTAAGAAGGATTTAACATGGTCCCTGCTAATCTTTTCCAATTGCAGGCCTTTCAGGACTTAATCTGGAGCTGGATGTCAGCACTGGGTGCAGGATGGGAAGGAAGGTCAGGGAAACAAAGTGTTGTACTCACGTCCTGGTTCTCAGGCAGCCCGTTGTACCAGCCCACGAAGGCTCGGGCTGAGTAAACCCCTGGGAGGTTCTCCCCTGGGATCCCCAGAACCCTGTTGTCTTCAGCACCGTAACTCTAGAGGCAAGCATAGTCAGAGAGGCTGTCACAGGCAGGGTTTGATACTAAAAAAACAGAAATCTACACAGCTGCCCACCCTTCCTAAGGGCTTGGAGGGGCTAAACATGGCCCTGGGGCTTCATCCTTCAGGTACCGAGCCCAGAACCAAGCCTGACCTCCTCAGGCCTACACAGCACATTGCAAGTTGAGGCCATACCCGGGGACAGATCCATGCCAGGCTGAACCAGGCATGGCAGATGTTGGCCATCACAGGGAAGGGGTTCCTCAAGAGCTGCCTGTACCCAATGCCATGCTTTGTGTGAGGCTTTGGACAACTCTCGGAGCATTTGAGGGCCACAAAGCCGTCCTAAGGCTGAGCATACCTTGGAAATAAGACACCCAGAAACACCTCACCCCGGCAAACCCCTTCCCAAGGCCACAGGGGGAATAACCGAGCAACCCTTCCCCATGGCGTATGGAACCGGGGCGCCCTCACGCACCAGCACCACGGCGTGGTAGGCCTGCCGCAGCTCCTCCACCGTCACGTCCCTGCCCACGGCGACGTTCCCGTAGTAGGCGCAGCGCTCCGAGCGCGCCGTCTGCGTGAACGTGTTGATCACATTCTGCAGGGAGCAAACAGGCAGCACCGCGCTCACACCACGGCCGGGGCCAAGGCCCGCCGCTGACAGGAGGTCCCCATTCCTGCCCCCCCCCGCTCCAGCCTTGAAACGTTTCTCCCCCTCTCAGGCTTGGTTATTCTGGGAATTTTATCTATCAAAGGCCACAGATAATTCACCGTGAGATAAACACAGACTTGGCACAGTTTCCACAACCCCTGGTGGAAAGGAAGACCCGTGTTTTGTACCCACCTGGTGCAAGGTATTAAAATACATTAAAATAAACAAATTAAAAATTAAAATACCTTAAAATTTTTAAAAAAATAGAATACTGGGAACATTTTAATACCTTTATGCCTCTGAGTAAAGCCTGCTGGAGGAAAAAACTCCATCCCCAAGGTGAGGCTCACAACCAGCCAAACACCCCCTCCATCCGGGGTGCTGTCTGCCAGACCCCTTCTGCCAGCCTCTCGTTTCAAGCCTTCCTGAAACCCACTGCACCAAGGGAAGGGCACAAGACAGGACAGCACCTGAAGCCTTTTCTCCTGAGAGATTACAGCTGTTCAGCAGAATGACCCGATTTCCCTACGGGTACATCCAGATTCAGTCTGGTAACAGGACACACACCGTAATGGGAGAGCTGCCCCAAACCCATGTACGTATTTTAAGTCCATACCACTACTCCTTGTCTTTAAGACAGAAATATTAGTCCAATTTTGGTCTATCACCAGATGATCTCCACGCATTAAACGGGGAAACCATCCCAAGATATTGCTGTCTGCATCTCCCGTGCTCTCCCACTGCAACCACCTCAGCCCAGCCACAGCAGCCAGCTCTGCTCAACTCCTGCCCGCCGCAAGGCAAAGGGAAAGGGCTGATTTAAAAGAGCTCCTTGGTTTAACTTCTCCCTGCTCGGGTGTGCACCTCCAGCCCAACTCCACCGCCCCAACAGCAGCTCCGTGTTCCCAGTCTCCCTCGATGGGTACAGCCCGAGCACAGGCAAACCACCGCGCTCCCAGGGTGGGCAGAGCGCGAGAGAACAGCCTGTGCTGGTGCTGCAGCAGCTGTAGGAGAGCATAAAGTGTCCTGGAAGAAGGTTATCAGAGCTTTGTTCTTGTTTGGGCCAGCCTGAACAGCACAGGGAGTCTGTTCCGGAGCACTTCCCACCACACAGGCACTGTGTTTCCGACCCGGAGCTCAGAGCCCTGAAGCCAGATGTTCCCTAGCACAGCACGGCCTTGCTGGGCCTCGGCAAGGACAAGGAGATGGTAACATCAAAGGACCCTGCCCGAAGCAAGCCGTGAGGCACCCTGAAGGACACCAACCGCCTGGCCTGCACCCGCCATCATCATCATCACCAAATGATGCCGCAAGGGGAGGAAACCAGCACTGACCTTCACTTCGGGGTGGTCCGGAGCCACACCAAACCGCACGAGCCCGAAGGGAACAGGCAGCTTCTCATAGATGTCCACTTGTGCCAGGTCGTGGTGCTATAGGGGAGCAAAACCACCGCTAAGGAACAGGGACGGAAAGGCCCCGTGAGCCCAGCGGCTTGGGAGGGACACACATCGCATCACACGAGGCCCCTTCACGTACGGAGCGGTGCCGTACCTGCTCCTGCCAGCTCAGGCGCAGGATATGACCCCAGCCATCATCACCTACCTCTAGCGACGGCTCTGTCCTGTCACCCACCCCACAGCCCCTCTGCCACGCTGACCCGGGGGCTAACCAGGGTCCTGGGGGGTCCCCTGTGCTGGCACCGAGCTCAGCACCCTTGGTGCTGGTCACCCACCGGGCTGAGAGCCACTGCGCTGGGTGACCCCAGGGTGGGGCCGGAGCTTCAGACAGATGTTTTGCTGCAAGGGCTTTGTTATCTTGTATTTTGAGCCAGCCTCTGCCTGGAGATTAGGCAGCCCTGAAATTTGTCCCTGAGGCTTAACAACGGCCACTTCCCAGCATGGAGCAGAGACAGCGCAGCGCGGTTTAACGGCAGGGTTAAGCTGTCTCTGGTCAGACCTCGTTCGGTTGGTGCTTTGGTCTGGTTTCCCATCAGAGATCAGCCGCAGCGCCAACACCGGGACACGAAACACCCTTCTGCCCCAGGGGCATGGGGGGAGTCAGGGAAGCAGGTAGCGGGTCGCTGCTGTTTCTTTGATTCCAGAAAAATCACTTGGTCTTAGCTTGCAGCAACCCGGCCACCCCATGCTCCAGCCCAGATAACCCAGGGACATCACTGCCCACCCCAGCCCTACGGTGGAAGGGGTCAGGATGACTGTGTAGGGCCAGTGCTGCTCTGAGCGGCCCCCCAGCGACACCACACCTGGCCGGAGCAGGGACAGGAGCCCCCAAACCATTCCCCAGAACCCTGGAAGCGCCAAGAGGCCTCGCTCAGCAGGCAGACCCCAGCCCAGCACCACCCCGAGCCCCATCCCATACCCCGGTACCTTGAGGAGGTGCTGAGCCGTGTAGAACCCCGCGGGGCCGCTGCCCACCACGCACACCCGGGGGGCCGGGGTGCGCGAGGACAGCCACCGGCGGGCACCTGGAGGGGCGAAGGACAAAGGAGACGAGATGAAATGATCCCGTGCGAGCTGTCAGCCCCCCTGAGACCACCTAACCCCCCCCCACCAGCTCACCCTGAGCCCCCCAGCACCCCCCAAGCCCCCCACCAGCACCCCTGAGCCTCACAGCACCCCCTGAGCTCCCCCATCACCCCCCGAGCTCCCCAGAACCCCCCTTGTGCCCACCCAGCATCCCACCGAGCCCCTCAGCACCCCTCTGAGACCCCCAGCACCCCCCTGAGCCCCCCCCAGCACCCCTCCGAGCCCCCTCAGCACCACCCTGAGCCCCCCATCACCCTCCCACCAACCCCCCGAGCCCTCCAGCACCCCCTGAGCCCCCCCGGCACCCCTCCGAGCCCCCTCAGCACCACCCTGAGCGAGCCCAGCACCCCAGCACCAACCCCCCCGAGACCCCCCCAGCACCCACCGAGCCCCGCAGCTCCCCCCACCCCAGCCATGGCGTCCCCGGGGGGGCGGCAGGACGACACGGGGCGCTCCCCCCAGATATACCCGGCGGCCCCCGGCTCCCCCCCC